>NC_062196.1:2528404-2560904 GCF_912470025.1 Vespa velutina
ATGTATGTATGTATGTATGTATATTTTTGTGTATTATCTTTTTACGAATTTTAGTAAAAAATTGCCATTCATCCTACCCACTAACAAAAGTTTGTATCGCGGCTGTCAGATATTATGTTCGGACTAAATACGACCATAGCAGTTTTTATGTTAGAAAAAACTCCTATAAATTAGTCTACATATATTTCAGCCGACATTAAAAGTCACTTTATTAGTTTAACTTTTTTACAATAGACGTACAACCAAATATTTGACATTATCCGTTAATAATTGTGAAATTTTACGTAATACGACTTATAAAGAAAAAACGATCTTACATTCTACGCAATCTCAAATATTGCATATATTTACAAGAGTACAATATTCTTCTATCAAGCCGTTTAAGATTTTTTTTTTTTTTTATTTAAATTAGAAGAAACAACAATGTGAGTCTTAACATGAAATATATACGTAGGTATATATATTATTTACAAATAGAGCAGAAAAAAAAATTGGCACAAACATAGATAAACATATACATTGAAAAAGAGAGAGAGAGAGAGAGAGAGAGAGAGAGAGAAGCATCTTAACCTTTCGCCTTTTATCTCTAGTTCATTTTTTTCTTTCGGACATTAATCGAAGAACAAGACAATCGAAAGAGAAAGACAACCCTCAGGCTATACTATTTCTACTACTACTACTACTACTACTACTACTACTACTCCTACTACTCCTATTACTATTGCCACTACTATTTCTACTACTCATATTACTACTCCTACTATTACTACTACTGCTACTGCTGCTGCTGCTGCTGCTACTACTATTACTGCTTTTACTATTACTACTACTACTGCTACTATTACTACTGCTACTACTATTATTAATATTACTATTACTGCTACTTCTACTGCTACTAATACCATCACACTTATCATATTCTTCGTTGTCTTCCTTGAAGACGATCTACTGTCGCCTCTCCACCTCGTTTTCCCTTTCTCGTGTCCGCGCGGAAATCTTACCGATGTAACACGAGCGCACGGTAATGTGACCGCCGCGTGAAGCCAGACGGAGTTTGACGGGGAGGGTACGGAAAGGGGGCAAGCAAAAGGAAGCAAGCTGGCAGGCGGAGGTGGATCGAGGTAGCCAGGGTTCTAGCAACGACGTAACCCGTCACGGTGAAGGGGATGACGGGGGTATTGCGGGTGAAGGACGAGAGAAATAGTAGCAGGAAAGAGATGGAGAGTGAGAGAGAGGGGGAGAGAGAGAGAGAGAGAGAGAGAGAGAGAGAGAGAGAGAGGAAGACTATGGATTAGACAGAGACAATGAAAGAGGAGTGTATGAGGGAGAGAAAGAGAAAGAGAGAGGAAGGGAGAATGGATCGTGAGTTAGACAGAGAAAAAGAGACGAAAGCTGGAAAATCGTTGGATAGAGAAAAAGAGAGAGGGGAAGAGAAAGAGAGAGAGAGAGAGAGAGAGAGAGAGAGAGAGAGAGAGAGAGACGGAAACAGAAAGATATAGAAAGAGTGAGTGTTAGTAAAAGAGATGGAGAATGGAAAGGGTGAGTAAAAAAGAGAAAGAAAGAGAGATAGCCAGACGGAGAGAGAAAGAGAGGAAGACAGAGATATAGACAGACAGACAGAGAGAGAGAGAGAGAAGAAAGAGAGAGAGAGAGAGAGAGAGAGAGAGAGAGAGAGAGAGAGAGAGAGAAAGCAAGCATACTGCGAGAGATGGAAGGGTGGGAAAGAGCGAGAGGGGTGGACTGTCGAGGGGTGGAAGAGTGAGACGAGGAAGAGCGAACGTTGCGATCGATCGGCACTTTCCGAGCAGCGGGAGGCTTTTGGCTATATAGAAGAGCTCCTCCTACGCTCTCTGCGCCAACACAACCAATGCTTTTCGCTTTTCCTATAGCACCTTTCTCATTTTCGTTCTTCAGAGGACTATTTTTATCCATTTCTCTCTCTTTCCCTCTCTCTCTCTCTCTCTCTCTATCACTCTCTCACTCTACCTATCTTTATCTTTCTTTTCGTTTAGAGACTTCTTTCCTCGTCATATAGAACTACTTCCTTACTCTTCGGAGCACGCAGAATTCTGTGACGAACGACTGACATAAGCGAGAGCAGCTGTTCCCAACGGACACGCTTCCTTAGTTCATTCGCTTCCTTCTCGAAAGAGGGAACTGAGCCCTCTTTGGTGTACGTCACAGAAATGTTGCACGACGAAGCGGCTCCTCATCTCTACTTTTTTTCTCCCCTCCTTTGAAAGATAGGAAGAAAGGGAAAAGGAAAGAGAAACAGAGAGAGAGAGAGAGAGAGAGAGAGAGAGAGAGATAAAGGATGGAGGGTGAACGAAGGGGAAAACGAAAGGAGATACGCTACTGTACTAATTCGTAGTTTCTTCTTCTTCTCCTCCTTCTCCTCCTCTTCTTCTTACGATCACGCTCTCACGTTTGTACGTGCATTTCACTACTTCGAAGGGCTCAAATTCTTCTTCTTTTAACCCCGACACTCGTTACGTTGAAATACGAAAGAATATGTTTACGGCTTTAGGGCTGAGTTGTTCTTTACCGACCCGGAGACTTACGACTTGTCGAGAGGGCCAAAACAGAAAGAACTAAGAGGGAAGAGAAAGACAGAGATATTTCTCCCTGATTTTAATACCGAAAGTGCAGTAAAGGGCTTTGACCCTTTTCAATTACTTGCAATGAGAAGGAACGAACGAGATTTCTTTACTGAGCGATTCTTATTCAACACCGGGGAAACACGGCGATAGAAAATTTATGTCGGGTTACGTCAACGCGAATTGCATGAAAGAATTCGATTAACGATCCTTTTGGTCTCGTTCCAAAAATACACTATATCTTTGCGTATTTCTTTTTCTTGGTTCTTTTTTCTCTCTCTCTCTCTCTCTCTCTCTCTCTTTCTTTTTTTCTTTCTTTTTCTTTTGTAAGACGTAATGAAAGTAAAATCAGGCTACCCCATTATTTATGAAACTTGCGTAATGAACACTGTATTATACATAACGTATCTGTTTTCTTTTTTCTTTTCTTTTCTTTTCTTTTCTTTTTTTTTTTTGTAATAGAATATGTCGTACAAATTTTAGGGATACCATCTACCTATCAGACTCAAGTTGCACGATCGCATTAATAAAAGGATATTCCCCTAACATTACAACAGATCGCGAAAGTTTTGTCCTTTTCGCAAGTAATACAGTAACGTAAACTTTCCTTCGCATATGTTTCTACGTACGTTTGTATGTATTACATCGTACGCGCGTACTTGTGTTTGTGTGAGTGCATTTGTTGTTGGGAGAGATAACGAATGTAGTTGTAGAGTAGTCCTCGGTGTTATAACGAATGTAATAGGTTCTACGTTACGTCTTAGGTGTATTCGCTTGACACTAGATTTATCGAAATTGTAGAGTATTACATTTCTCTCCTTTCATCCCTTTTTCTATCCTTCTCTTTCATAGATGTTTGTTTTTCTATTTTTTTTTCTTTTTTTTTTTTTTTGGTGATAGTGCAACTACAACTGCAACTTTCATCCTTTCATCCTTTCATCCTTCCTTTATCCCGAGCGACGTATTAAGCACTTAACGCCTGATCTATTTACACTTTATTGGTCCACTGTACTCTCTCTCTCCTCTCTCCTCTCTCTCTCTCTCTCTCTCGTAGAAACTTTTAACTTCATTCGGAAGATATATCACGGCGGGAAACGAACTCGGCCGCACATAGCGTTCAACTTGAAATTGAGAAATGTTCGCCAAAACTGTTGCGAACCTCCGCGGAGTACTCGGTCCATCTCTCTTCTGTTAGTAGTGCCAGTACTTCTTCTTCCACCACTTCGTTCTTCTCATCTTCCTCTTATTCCTTCACAACCTCTCCTTCTCCTCCTCCTCCTCCTCCTCCTCCTCCTCTTCCTTTGCTTCTTCTACCGAAAGAGCACCAGATGTAATTATCGTTTTTCCTCGCGGTACTAGAATCATGCATTATGATAAATGAAGTATTCGATGATAAATTTCTGACGGACGTGCGTCGGTACTCGGAAATTTTCGATAAATCTTTCTCCATGGTACGGCTCAATGTTCGCCATACCATGTGAACGTATTCCCTTAGTAAATACATCAGCCTCAAACCCATTCTCGAATTTACAAGTTTTCCCTAGTTTGAGTTTGGTTCGAACCGATTACTAGGTTGGACGTGTGTAGATTCTAGCCGATTGATAGTATCCCAAGTCGTCGATCATAACTTCAAGGAGGATCTATCCGATGAGTGAGAGAAAAAGAGCGAGAGAGAGAGAGAGAGAGAGAGAGAGAGAGTTTTCTTGTTCGTAAGTAAAACTCTGAAATGAAGTTTGGAGAGGCTTTTCGACTTCTTGTACATTTCTTCTCTCTTCCTTGCTTTCTATACTTTCACTCTTTATCTCTCTCTCTCTCTCTCTCTGTCTCTCTCTCTCTCTCTCTCTCTCTCTCTATATCTCATATATATATATATATATCTTATCTATCGATTTCTTTCGACGGCCACCATTAACGATCTCGTGCTTTTATCAAAACATGTTGATGTTAATATATATTTCATTGCCTTAAATTTTTTCATATTCTTGACTTCTCATGGTCAAAAAAAAATTCATGAAATATTACCACGTTAAAAGACCTACCGGTAGAAATGTCGATTTTATGTTCATTTTTGTGAGGCAAATGACGACTAACTTTGCTAGTTAACGATCCATTAATAATCTTGAGTTATGTAAATTGTATTATTACGTCAATATTATTCTTTTCTGATATTTTGTGAATAATGTCAAATCTATTATAAATTCGTAACTCCGATATCTCAAGGTTGCAAAAGATATTAGTGTGTTAATTTCGTTCGAAATAATCGAATCAAATAGAAGCGAAAAAGTGGAGAAATGATAAAAAAAAAAAAAAAAAAAAAAATGAAGAAACTCAAAATGATACTTGTAATCGAATTTGAAATTATCATCGAGGATGACGTATCCGTAAAGTACAGAAAGTTCGATCGTAATTTCGAACTATCCCTTGCAGGATGCAGTTCGAGCGTTGTCAAACGTAACGTGTAGTAGGTAACCCTCAACCCCTCGTTCCACGACACTAAAACGTGATAGGGAGAGGAGGGGTAGAGAATGTTTGCTCATCGATCGAATTTCTGTCTCTGTTTTCCTGTGATCAAACTTTATCCGGAGACTAGACGTTACTGCTGAAACGGAGCATGTAATTTGGGTACACGTAATTGTAGCGCATAAAACACCTGGGCTCCTTCGCACGATACGTTCGAACGTACGTATATATGTATCTATATGTATATATATATATTTTATATATATATATATATATATATATATATATATATATATATATGCACATGTACGTATGCTTCTCTCTCTCTCTCTCTCTCTCCACTTCTCTCTTTCCGTCGACAGCAAAGCTATATCCTACTCTACGTTACAACTTGTAAAATTAATAGTACGCTTGAATGCAACTTACGTATACGTAATAAGCATTATCAATCTTAACGTACAACTTTTGCATGTTAAACAAATAGCGAGTATTTCATCGTTCACGTTACAGGATACCCTTATTTTTCTCTGTTATATTAAATATATAAAGGTATATTTAAATTTCATTTTGAAATCGGTTATCGAAAAGAAAAGTCGTTCAAGCTTGCACGAATTTTTTTTACGAGAATGACGTAGAAGCGAATAATGGCTGGCTGGTTAAATGGGGAGATAAAAAAAGATATCTTCATAAAAACCTCACAAAGAAATTCAAACGAGTTTTTCCATTGATTAAGAACTATCGGGAAATTAAACGATATCATTGTGACAATTTCTATTGAGAAATTCTACATTTTTATTAATAATAAAATTATTTATTTTCGATAAATATAACAGATATTTCTCTTTTTAACTAATAATAATAATACTAATACTGCTACTACTACTACTACTACTACTACTACTACTACTACTACTAATAATAATAATAATAATAATAATAATAATAATAATAATAATAATAATAATAATAATAATTAAAAAAAAAAAAGAAGAAAATAAAATATGAAAATATTATAGAAATTCGAAAAAGGAAGAAGAAAAAAAAATTGTAATTTTTTTCATCAACCACCATTATTATTATTTTTCGTTATACGTATACGCATGTACTGACATTAACATTAAACGAAGTTACCGAGCAATGTATAAAACATAGTTAATTAACAATAATACACGTTGACGAGACAGACGGCGAGGTCGTTACTGTTTCACGTCAAATAGGGCGAGAGTTCGTTTACATTATTATCCGTTGCTGACGTTTTATCGTCCGACGTTAACACGCGTTTTCGGACATCGCGTAGAGGCATCCGCATCGCGGCGAAGCACCGAACGAACTCGCGTGCATCGTGTAATTACACGTCGTGCAAACGACGCAGAAATACCATCGCGAGATTTCCCGACAGACTCGTGTACTTTTGTTCCGTCATCTCTCTCTCTCTCTCTCTCTCTCCTTCTCCTTCTTTCTCTCTCTTTCTCTCTCTCTCTCTCTCTCTCTCTTTCTCTCTATTTGTGCCTGCCCTCCTCTCCGTCTTTCCGTCTTTGTCTTTCTCGTTTCTTACATTCACAAACACGTGCCTATTTTCCTTCTCTCTTTCTCTTCTTACTCCATAAAAGACTCGCAAAGGTCTCCTTCTCTTCTTCTCTTCTCCCTCTTCCCACCTCCCACTTACCTCTGTCCTCCTCCCACCTACCTCCGCCCACTACCCTACCACCTCATTCGTATATACACGAACGTATACGTTTTACGTCGACGACTTAAGAAAGGTCAGGTCTAGGTCGCGTGTTTAGATCTACGCGCGATCGAAGAACGCTACTTCGCCTCGTAACATCGACTTTTAATGAAACTAGCTTAAGAAGGACGCTGCTATCTCGACGAGCGCTCGATAAAATTTATAGTTAACGCCGAATAACTCGATCTATGTTCATTCTTGGATCTCGTTTAAGGTTATACGAATATTTGAGGGCGTAGGAACAGGATGTGTTTAGAATATATTAATATACTCAACGATATAAAGTATGTGCGCGTACGTGTGTGCACGCGCGTAGTATGTATATAAGCACGTTAGTTTCTCTGTGATATACGTACATAGGCATGTTATCTCTCGCTACACGAGACGAAGGTCATATTAGAAATTATTTTATCATAGATAATAATATGACTTTTAGCGAATTGATTTGAGGATTATTTATAATAATGAAAAGAAAAGCAAAATTTTTTTCTTAGAATACACACACATATATATATATATATATATATATAGAAAAAATAAAGTTTAATAATATTATTAGAAACGATTACAGACTTTTATCTTATAACTTATTTATTAAATTAAAATTTATTTTGATATTATTTTTATCTATTTTCGATGATTTTATAGATGACTCATATACATTGCACTCGTTATATCATTTCGAATAAATATCGTTGTCAAATGATAAAAATAAGATAAATTCATGTTAATCGGACAGGTTTATATATACACGAAACGAGTTTATATATATGAAACGAAAGACACACATGTATCTACGAGTATCTCGTGCTTTGACATTTCACATGTACGTGCTCGCAAAGGTACGGTTCGTTGCCCATCAACAATGACCCATCGATATATTTTTAGAAAGTAGGAAATAAAAAGATCGTTTCTTAATAGAAATATGAAGATCGAACAATGATGCCAACGATATTATCATCTCATTCGAATGAGAAAGTCTGTAGAATATGGCACTTAGGGATCAAAGGATGAAGGGGAAAAAGGTGAAAGGGCAAAGGAAGGATGCAACATCTGTTCTTTATATAAGAAAATATTTAATTCCCATGACGCATCTGATCCTCTCGAATTCCATTGGCTATTTCCTGACCTACTCTATTCAAGCTTCTTTTGAATTTGGCGTGCAATCGAGAGATACGGAATTTAATGTCGACACGAGTAGGAGGAAAGTAGTCTCTCACTCACTCACTCTCTCTCTCTCTCTCCTCTATATTAGATTTGCATGCGATAGTTGAAAGCCACTATCAGCTTTATCAGTCTCACATAAAAACATGAACGATCGATCTTCTTGCGTTTCTTTTTAAACCTCCTCGACGTTCTCATTTCACGGCGACGGTGCTAAAATTAGATGAGAGCCATTGATATATATATACGTATATATATATATCTTCTTAACGAATTCAATATTATATCCGATGTTATTATTATTATTATTCGATATCATCTCGAACGGTATACGGAAACACACGTCGATCAAATTCATTGACTGAGAGATCTTTATTTATTGGTTTGTATTATCGCGATAATGTCATATTTATATCAATGAGATTAACTCTTATCCTGATAAACACAACAGTAAGGATTATGGCCTCCAAATTTTATTTGTGAAAATATATTACGGATCGGAGTATACTACAAAAAAATTTTTTTATTTCGTATGATTGTCCATTCAAATGAATATACGTGAATTAATGAAAAATGATAACGAGGTTGGTCCATTTATATATATATATATATATATATATATATATATATATATACAATTAATCGTTTAAATATTTAAACGACATAGTTGATATAAAGTCATAAATTTAAAATATACCATTCTGCTGTCGGATTATTTAAATTATTAACTTTATTCGGACTATAAAGTTTGACATTATCAAAGTGATCTCGAGGACATGAATAAGATTGTATCTTTGCAAATTATTGTTCACTTTTTTTGATTTATTATCGTTCATATTTTACGAGAAGTTTGTGAATCGATACAAGTTTGCATTTTCTTTTTTCTTCTTCCTTTTTTCTTTTTTCTTTTTTTTTTTCTTTTCTTCCTTTCTTTTCTCTCTCTTTTTTTTTTTTTTTCTTGGAGCGCGGTGCAAATGAATTTTTTATTAAATTAAATCTTTTCATAAAAAATATTGACATGTTTATGAAGTTTTATAATTCAATTAAATGGTTATCAAAGTTAACGAGTTAATCAAACTTTACTTGTATCTTTTAAACGGTCATGGTTATTCTGATAAAAGATCGAAACAAAAAAAAGAAAAAAGAAATATGAAGAATGATTATCTATTGACATTTTTTTCTTCTCTCATCGTTATTATTTTCAAGGTGATCCAAGAACGATATTCTTTTGTGCGCTTATTTGCTTGTACCGAGAAATAAGTTTGATCGACCTGTTTGAAAAGATTATCGATAAGTATTATGCATACAAAACACACATTCGCATACACTTTGAGTTATGTCTGATTTTCGTAATGATCATAGCTGTTTAATTGTGCGTTATATTTATAAAAAGTATTAGACTGCGTTAATATTTTTCCATCAACTTGTAATTGACTGTAATGCGGCGAATATCGACAATTTCTTATTTTTTTTTATTTTTATTACACTTATAATCGGATAATTAAATATATTTAACAAAGGTGTTATGGCCATAGTAATCGCTAAATAATCGTTATCGTATGTTCTCGTTTAATTATATGAAACATGATTTAAGTAAGGAGACGTGTAAGTACACGAAAAATTAGTTGAACAAATTTTACTTAAAATGTAATATCATATAAATATTAAACCATTATCTTTCGCTATTAATTATCTCCCTCCTCCATTAATTAATTCACGAGATGTAATATAAAATATATACGTATTTTTTCTTTTCTCTTCTTTTTTTTTTTTTTAAATTTTTCCATCGAATAATTCAAATTATAGACATATATCTTTACAAATCCAGATTTCAATGGGAAGGAAATAAAAAAGAAATCTGCTTCGAACTCTGGTGTTTTTGTTCAAAAAATAAAAGTTCTATTGATCTGTGATCTTCCACGTTTATATTGCAAACGTCGTTTGCACGAAAATATTTGTTTGCTTTATCGAGGATCAAACAACGGTATTCATTGTTTGAAAATTCGCGAAATCTATTGAATCTATCGAATCTATCAACGATTTTACGCTATAGCTATGGTATATCGGTCAATCCAATTAAATAATTAAGTACTCCACATGACGGAGCATTTTTACGGCTTTCAGACCTAAAACCTATTTCCCTGTGAGAAAAATATATCTCTTTGATTTTTTACGTTTTTCATTATTCGTTTACTAGTCATAGAATGAAATTGGCTCTTTAATTAAATTAACGAGAAATCATAAATAATTTTTATGTTAAACAGTATAAACGAATTTTTCGTACGATGGATTATTATTTCCTATGGGAATCATAAAATTGTTCAAATTTTATTCAGATAATATAATTTTTATCACATTTATTATAAATAAAAATAATGCAATTTTCTCGTTTTCCCAGCTAATACATACTAATGTGTGTGTTTATGTGCAAGTGTGTGCGTGCATCCTCGCGCGCGTGTGTAGATGCATGCTACCGGAATACCACAGAATTGCTATGATTAACCCTCATTGATCTCTACGTTTTTGTCACCATGCACCAACTTATTGTCGTAAGTTTAGTACGCTCGTACCGAAAAAAGAAATTAGTTTCTTCTTAAATGCGATTTCTGGAGTCAGTTTTCATCATCAATTTGCAACTTGATTATATATTTTTCTAACATGTTGTTTTCTCACATCGGATCATGTGAATTATAGAGAAAGAGAAAGATAGATAGATAGATAGAGAGAGAGAGAGAGAGAGAGAGAGAGAGAGAGAGAGAGAGATTTTATAGTTTCGATATGTAAAAAACAAATAGAATAAAGTAGAACGGTAGATGCATTTCTACTTTTAAAAATAAATATTTTCGTGCATAGCATATGCGTTTGTATATGATATTGTATTTGCGTATACGTTTGAGCGTGTTAGTTAGTCGTCTCAAGGATTAATTTTTGGATAAAAGAAAAAAGAAAAAATATAAAAATTTTGCAATTTTTATTATATCTCCTATGAGCAGGTAAACATAAGATACGTCAACGTCAACGAGTCGAAGCGAATCGTTTTTTGCTCATTGATTTATCGACGGCATTGTCCATGCACTCCATCAATCCAGATTCTAATACCGGCACCTAATAAACGCGACATACAATTGGAATAAATCACCGTTCGTCATCCTTGCACGTGTAGACACCGGAGGAATATTTATCGCTTTCCTATGATAAATGAATATCCGTTGACGGAATCATTCGCTAACTATATTTGGTTTACTAACATCTCGATAATCGATTAACTGATCGAAATGATCCATAGAACCATAGAAAATGATATAAATTTACAGGTATTTCTTTAATCAGGAAAAATCGTTGTGAAGATGTCAAACGAAGGTTATTTTTTTATCAATGTTATGTTATTTTTTAAATAAGTGAAATTTTAGTCGCAGTTTTTTTTTCTTTTTTCTTTTCTTTTTTTTTCTTTTTTTTTCTTTTTTTTTCTTTTTCCTTTTTTTCTTTTTTTTTTTTTTTTAATATAAAATAGAGGAGATTTAAGAAAAAAATTCCGAGAATTAATGGAAAAAAAAAAAAAGAAAAAAAAGAAAAAAAAAGTCAAATTATTAAGCTCTCTATAAAAATTTATTTTTTAATCGAAAAAAATTCCTACCCGCTACTAAAGATAATCTTGTTTTAAACATCCTGTAAATATTTTAAATTATTAAATCTAATTGGATGAAAATTCATTGAGGGACATGTATGTTCGGGTAGAAAAATGTAATTTCAAGAGATACGCATTGAAAGTTTAATGGTAACTTGTAAGCGACTGCATGAATAATCCACAACTTTCCTGAAAAAATTCCATTAATAATTCGAATTTCGGCGTAATGATTCAGAGGTATATTTTTAAAATTTCAACCATGGAAAATAAAAAAAAAAAAAGAAAAATGTCAAAAAAAGAAAAGAAAAGAAACAAATTTCGACATTTTGAAGTTGAAACCAGCTCTCTCTCTCTCTCTCTCTCTCTCTCTCTCTCTCTCTCTCTCTTTCTGTCTGTCGTGAAATCACGCGTAGAAATAAAGTTTCGTTCTATTAAAAAATAAAAGATAAAAAACTAATTAAAAAAAAAAAAAAAAAAAAAAAAAAAAAAAAAAATCGTAACTGAAAGAGTTCTTATTTTTCAAGGACGAATCGATGAGTAAAGAAAATCTTTAAAATGATATTGACGTACGTACCATGTATGTATACATACAGTAGTATATTGTACAACGTAGTCGTTGATCCAGGTTTCTGGGATATTGGAAACAAGCCAGAAAGTGAAACCACTGGCTCTTCAGGTTGCCTATTGCTCGCCCCCTGTAATCGCAATGTTTTTAATTCGGATAATGGGCACTGTTCTCGTATAGTTGAAATCCTTCAGGCCGACGATATTCCTCCAACACGGTAGATATATCGAAAAAAGAATCGACACGATACACATTGAGGAATGTATACTATAGAAACCTATTCACGCGATGTTTGTTATATCATTCCACGAAAATAATAGTTCGTACAAACGTTTTTCTTATAATTTCTTTGAACAGATCAAAAGATCGCTTCATCTTTCTTTTTTTTTTTTTTTTTTTTTTTTTTTTGAAATCTTTTTTTTTTATTTTTATCATTTGAGATAGGCAGATGTTTGCACATTGAGGTTTGACAAAATGGATAAAAATTATATTTTTTCTTCATTTCTTTTTTTTTTTCTTTTTTTTTTTTTATTCTCGAAATTTCATGCTAACGCAAATGACGTAATCGGAAAGTGTTAATGATAATTCAACTTGATAGCGGATAAATTCATTTCGAGTTTGTTCGCTCGATCGGTGCAACGATTAAGAATGATTTCATTGGTCTCCCTCTCCCTATCCCCTCTCTTTCTCTCACACACTCTCTTTCTCTCTCTCTTCCCCTCTTTCTCTCTTACACACACTCGCGAAACTCTTCGCCCGTGCGGGTTACAATATACGAGTGTTACTCTTCCAAGCCGGATAGCAAAGTATTAGTATTTGTTAACCTAAGGTCATCTCGTAATTGGCGTAATTACCCGGAGCGATATATTCCGTGAAGATCGTGTAAATTTCTTGCACCAACGTCGCTTATCGCACTCGTAACCATACTCCATGAGGACCAAATTCATGCAAGTAAAATATCGTTTTGAATCGTATTCTCTTATTTTAACTCTGTATCCAACTCGAATATCGTATTTTTGACATGAATGAAAAAAAGGATACTAAAAATATAAAAGTCTCTCTCTCTCTCTCTCTCTCTCTCTCTCTCTCGCTATTTTTGATCACTTTGAAAAAGATAAGTTTCATTGATTTCTTTTTTTCTTTATTTTCTTTTCTATTATTTTCGTATAATTCATTTACGATGATTTAACGAAGCAGTAAATCAAAAGTTCGGTGAATAATGTAGATAATCGATGAAGTCCAGGGATTGATATTTGTAACACAGTTCAGAAGGAGAGGAAGAGAGAGGGAGAGAGAGAAAGAGAGAGAGAGAGAAACAGACAAGAAATGAAATTTAGCGAGCGGTTTGGTGGCGGCGATTTAATTGAGAATAACGAAAAGTACACGAATATACATCATGGCGAAATCCCAAGTTTACAAATATACACTTTTTTGATTCGAGCAGAATTCTTGCTAAAAGTAATGATGCAGCACAGTGAACAGTAACGATAAGCAAATATAATATAGGAAAAAAAAAAGGAAAAGAGAAAAAGAAAGAAAGGAAGAAAGAAAAAAGAATCTTACGTTAAGGAAGTATTGAAAAAAATTCATAAAATGTTAAGAAATGGTGGAAGGAAAATTGCTCTTTCTCTTCTTTTCTCACGCTTGATAATATTAACTTAACAAAAAGAACTATCGGAGTCTCACAGTATTGAAAAGCTATAATTCGTACGAACGTAAAACGGGTTTTGTAAAAATTCACTTGTTCTTTTGAAAATCAGGTAGCTATAGTTAATAAAGAGAGAGAGAGAGAGAGAGAGAGAGAGAGAGAGAGAGAGAGAGAGAGAGAGAGAGAGAGAGAGAGAGAAACAGGAATGTGCGTATAGTGAATGATGAACGAACGAACGATCTTGTTCACGAGTTTCGTACGAGGGTGTTAGTGAACAGAGTGCATACGAGCAATATAACAATGATGTCGAGGCTCAATGGGTTGCTGACACAATGCAGTGGTTACCTTCCTGTCGTATCTATGCTTCAATGGATCACTCACAGTAACTTTTACCATTTGCCGGCTATATCTTCAAGAGACCTTGTATAATTCAAATTTTCAACATTTCTTTATACTCTCTATATATTTATATATATATATCTCTCTCTCTTTCTCTCTCTCTCTCTTGCTTACTTATCTTCATGTCATTCATATACTATTGATTATAGTTGTTCGCTAAAAGTATTTGAAAAGATTCTTCAAGGTAAAAGAATTGTAGTGTATATATATATATATATATATATATATATATATATATATATATATATATATATATATATATGTGTGTGTGTGTGTGTGTGTGTGTGTGTGTGTGTGTGTGTGTGTAGGTATATATAATAGGTATATGTAGGTATATATATATAGGTATATATAATTACGATTGACCTTTTCACTTTTTTATGACTCCTACTTCAACATCTTGTATTATTGTGGTCGTGTATGCTTGAACATGTGTCAATCGTCATATATAAAAAAAGAAAGAAAGAAAGAAAGAGAGAGAGAGAGAGAGAGAGAGAGAGAGAGAGAGAGAGAGAGAGAGAGAGAGAGACGGTTTGACAAAAAGAATTGTAAATGCTTTTCTACGCTGGATTATGAATTTGACGAAGATCGCAAAGTTTATATAAAGTCTTTTTCCGATGATCTTTGCGTAGCTTTCCGATAACGGAAAATTATAAATAAATTTCTCGATATTAGGTGTCATAATGACGACGTAAGATGTTAGTCGTTGAAAATGACGATATCGTTAAAGCCGATTTTCTTAATACATCGGGTTTGATGTAGTTATATGCTTTATCAAGAAAGTGCCTTCCTAACCAACGATTATCGAAGTGCTCGGCAACTCGATATATTTTGTTTGAAAGTTTGACACTTTCACGATGGTTATAATGTGACCGTTCTATGAGGCCAAACATCAAAATAAGAGAAGCTGACACTTGCTATGATTAAACATCGGTTTACGTAATATAAGTTTGTTATTGTTAGCGATTATTAGCCGTAAGAAAATATTTGAAAAATATAAGATATCTTTATTTAGATAAAGATAAATTTAATCTTGTGATATTTGATAAATATCAGATTTATAATTTTCTCTCTCTCTCTCTCTCTCTCTCTCTCTCTCTCTCTCTTTCTTTCTTTTTTTTTTTCTTTTTTTTCTTTCTTTTTCTTCTCAAAAGCTTTCGAAATAACTCAACTTTACATTAAATTCATCGATTAATTAATAGTCGGATTACGTCAATGTAGACTTCTATTCTTTTTTAAGACTACACTGGTAAATATTGCATTATGCATTCGGCCTGGTCGTAAATCTTGATGGCCAAAGTCGTCACCATGTTCGATAACATCGAAAAGTCGAATAAATACTTTGATTTATTGTCCATTCTTATGGCCGAAACCTACAAATCTGGAACGTCAAGGATTTATGTACAGCAGATCAGGTCGAATATCGGTATCGTTTTTTAATGAATCAGACGCGTTACCATCGACCTTTCAATCGACTAAAAATAGGTCAGACTGTATTTTTTGGACAGTACCAATCGATAGTTGATTCGACCGATGCTCGATTTAATTTTCTAGTCGTTTATTTTTCAATTGTAAATTTAACGTAATTCCGATGATTATTCGAACATGAATGAATGTCCTCATGGATTTGAATTAGCGATCGCCTTTTCGACGTATTGACAAATATAGATGTGAATCGCGTTTACAGCCAGTTTGATCAAATCTACTCTAATTTTAATGAAATGAATATAGTGAATGAGCTAATTATTGAACGTTTAAAAACATATTTCGATAAATATATATCATATAATTATTTATGTTCTAAATTCTTCAACGTTGCCTAAATAGGATTATTATCAAAGAAAAATGTTCAAAGTGTAATAAATGTAAGATCGTAAGAAATAAATTATTCGTATTATTTTCAAAATATATGCCATTTCTGATAACTAAGGAAATGATGGATGAGTTCATTCGTTTTAAATAAAAGCTAGATAAAAGAAATAAAGTAAAAAAAAAATAAATAAATAAATCCAAAAAGGAAATGAACGAACCATTTTCCGTTTGGCCTTTTAAATCGATTAAATCGCAATATAAGCTTTTTATATTTAAAATTGATATACTTTTTTCTTTATTTTCTCGTGGGAATTGTTCCTTCTTCCGATAACAATTCCCCGAGATTATTCTTTATGTGATCGCAATGGAAAGGAGCGTAAACGTCGTTCGCAATCTGAAAGACTAGGAAAGAGTATATCGAAAAACGAGAAGGAAAGAGAGAGAGAGAGAGAGAGAGAGAGAGAGAGAGAAAGAGAGAAAGAAATAGAGAGAGATAGAGGTTTACATTTGCTGCACTCTCGTGCATTACGTCAGACAGGGTAGCGTTTCTAGTTTTCTGTGGAACATCGAGAACAAAGCCACGAAGATTCCCACTCGACTAAGTTCTCTACAAGCTAGGAACCTTCGAGACTCTCGAAAACCCGTTCCCCGAAAAACCTCGTTTTAAAAATTTCCAACCCACGCTTCTCAACCTACGTTTCTCTACTAGCTGGCAAATTCGTTCCTTCGTTTGCGTTTTGTTAAGAGTAGTTGCTGATGAAGTCGACCTTGAAGCGTAAAACTCGTTAAAAAGTCTGATAATCCGACTGGAAGAAGCGGCAGAAATGACGGAATATAATATATGATATGATTGTTCGTCAGGTATTTTTATATGTAACAAAATTTGATATTTAGTTTGAAAATAATACAATTGAGATATTTTGAAGATAAAATTAAAAAAAAAAAAAAAAAAAAAAAAAAAATTGTGAATATTAATTTTTATAATTCAAATAGATAATTCAATTGGATTCGATTGTAATTCAAGTGGATAATTCTAATAGAGGGATATATATACTAATCATATCGGTTATCGGCAATTTCAAACTTTTTAACATGATATAATTTTCCATTCATTTATTCGTTATTAAGATTTTAAATATCGGCGTAATTATAATTATCCCGATAATTTCGCAAATATCGAATAAAATTATAAAGAAAGTGTTCAAGTCAAGAGAAACATGAGCAATTTGGATTCTTCTTTTTCTGTTTTCTTTTTTTCTTTTTCTTTCTTTTTTTTTTTTTCATTTTTTTCCTTCACTCCTCTTTTCTACTCTTTCGAAAGGGATCGCCTACATTGCAAAATTGTGTCACGTAGGCAGCGTGACTGAGCGCGTTGAAGTTAGCGTGGAACGCGCTCGTGTCGATCTTTAGCCGTCTCCATTCAAGGGCAGATATCTCGAGGTAGAAGGGCAAACTGAAGGAGAGAAGAAGGGCCTTCTCCCTTCGTTTCCACGAACAATGCACGGTCGTTATCTTAGCCGGTATTTCGTTGTAATTTCTACGAAAGC
This sequence comes from Vespa velutina, assembly GCF_912470025.1. NCBI lineage: Eukaryota > Metazoa > Arthropoda > Insecta > Hymenoptera > Vespidae > Vespa > Vespa velutina. Next base: position 2,545,948 of record NC_062196.1, read on the forward strand.
TGCCTGCCTTTTCTCTCTCTCTCTCTCTCTCTCTCTCTCTCTCACCCTCTTTCTTTCTTTCTTTCTCTTTCTTTCTCTCTCTCTCTCTCACCCTCTCTGTCGTTTTCTTTCTTTCTTTCTTTCTTTTTTTTCTCTCTTTCTTTCTTCATTTCTCTTACACGTGGTCTCACTTCCCCCATTTTTTACGCTGTACTTCTCCACACCGAAAATATGTATTGTGTTTCCCTTAGACCAAGTTGAACCGAGTTTCTCCCTGAAAAAGATCAAGCAACAATAATAACAATCCAAATATAATAATAAGAGTAAGAATATACGAACATGTTTCTTCCTGAGGTCATGAAAAACTTTGCTCTGGTGGGGTCTTCTTGCCGATTCAGGATCGTCTGTGAATCACGAAGGAAGCGAAACGATGAGACGAGAGAGAGAGAGAGAGAGAGAGGGAGAGAGAGGGAGGGAGAGAGAGAAAGAGAGAGAGAGAAGGTGAGATTCGTTTCGGTCGTACTTCGCATGAAGCTGAACAAGTAAAGTATAAAAGAGATATTCGGTGAATGCTCGTCCCTGAACGAAAGGAAGTATAATCATCGAATGGAGCATAACGTGTGGAGGAGCTCTTTAGCGAGAATGAACGAGAATGAGAAACGTGGTCCGCGTAAAGAAAAATAGCAAGAGAAGAACGTTTCTTTTTCTAGTTTCTCGTTTTTTAAAAATCGGAGGGAAATGATCTTATCGTTGATGATGACGATATAATGATAAAATATTAAATAAATTTCGTAAAATTATGAAAAGGAAGATAGGGCTCAAGATGAATCTGAGGTTCTCTTCTTTTATCATCTTATTCTCATCTGATTCTCTTCATTTTTCTTTTATTTCACGTAATTGCAATAAGGACGAATTGAGACTACTCGAAAAGCTTTACTTTGTTCGATGTAGAATCAAGTCTTGTTAAGGTTAGGTAAGTAGGAGAACAATCGTGATTTCAGAGAAACGAAGTACGAAGACTGAAAACGAAGAGATGGATGAATGAAGAGGAGAAAGAGTAGGCGGAAGGAGAGGAAGGGAGAAAGAACAAGGAAAAAGGAATCCTTGATAAAACAGTAGGACTCCTGTGAAAGGCCGCGCGAAAAAGGCCAGAAAAGAGCGACGCTCGTCGAAGCAAACCAGTCTCTCTAAGAAACAAGTCGAGAATGAAGTCGATTAAAGTAGAAGAAGAACGAGATCGTAGAGGGAACATCGATTTAAAGAAAGAGAAAGGTTTTCTCTTGATCTACCTGCTTCTAAAGGTATCTGTATATCGGTGTTACATCTGTAAATGCATATATACACACACACACACACACACATATATATACATATATGTATGTATGTATGTATGTATGTATATATGGCTAGATCGAAAGGAAAGAATGGAAGTTGTAGATTGAGATGATCGGTGATCCGTGAAAATAAGAGATTCTTTGGATATGGAAAAGAGGGTTGAGCATCAGACCTTAAATATTACGATCTTTCCGTCGATGAAGTTTAACGTGCTGTCCCTTCACGGATATTCATATTCGAATAAGATTTTACCGAGGATTTCTCTACGTGTATCCATTTTCATCGCATCGAACTTGTGGAATTTCTTCTGGAACGAATTAGAATTGAGAGGTAGGAACGAACGGAGTAGAGAAAGAGAAAGAGAGAGAATACATAGAAGATGATGAAAAAGTATAAAAGGAAGAACACGTCGAGGAGTTGGAAAGAGATCGAGACAAAAGTCGAGGTCAGGGATGGAAGATGGGATAGAAGATGGGCGTTGGAACAACATGAGATGGTTAAGGAGAGACAGAGAAAGAGAAAAAGAGAGAAAGAGAGAGAGAGAGAGAGAGAGAGAGAGAGAGATTAGGAGGGGGTATCGAGTGAGAAAGATAGTAGGGGAACGACGAGGTTAGTGTACGCTTCCAAGGCTCTGCCAGCGTGCGTTACGAGATGCCATGGGATACACCGTGAAATGCTAAGAAGATATTGCCGATCTATCGTTGTTGGTCAGACCGGCGTGAATACAGACGTGATCGGCAGAGTAGTCTTCCCGATTCCTCCTCTTTCTTCTTCTATGTATCCTCTCTCTGTCTAAGTCCGCATTCACAATATCGGTTTCTCTAATCTCAGGGGTTTTCAGTAGAGCTTTTTCAAAATCGTCTTCTCCGTCGGAAAGAGCTCAGCAGTTCTTTCCAAGAATTTTGTCATTGGTATCGGCTCGAAAATTCCCGATTTTATTTAGGCTAATCGGGGATTTCATTGGATCGGCAAGCTGTTACTTTCGAAAGTATTTTAAAAGTGTATTAGTGTTGTTTAAGAGAAAAAGAGAATAGATACGTTTAAAGTGAATCAACGATGTGATATGCGAATGTATCTTAAAACAAAAATGATACAATAAAGAAAATTAATAAGAAGAAAATAAAAAACAAACAGGAAAATGTTGCTTTATCTTCTTATACCGATAAGTAATTTTAATAGTAATGTTATTTCCATGAATTTTTAATATTAATCTCAAATATTTTGTCGGACAAAATTCTCTCTCTCTCTCTCTCTCTCTCTCTTTCTTTTTCTTTTTTTTTCTCTTTCTCCGTTTTTATTCTCAGTTTTTTTCTCCTAGACGAAATGATATTTCGTTGAGGGAAAATTTGACGGCGGGTTACGAAATTAAATCGTTTTTCGAGAAAATTGGCTTGAAAATCCCTGATCCGTCTCATACATACGGAACACCCATCTCGTCCCGTAAGATAGACGTATCTACGAAATTACGAATGAGGATGGGACTTTTCGAATCGATAACGAAGGACGTGGATATCGTCGGAAAGAAAAATGCCTCGATCATTTCTGTCTGTGTCTTTCGTAATTTTATTTGAAATTTTTTCACAATCGACGGAAATGGAATCTTTCTTTTTTACCATAAGAAACGTGTTATCGATAAAAAGTTCGTGGTTTTCGTGTTTCGTATAATTTCATGCGAATCGAATTAATGAATAATTATAATGGACGATCTGAGGATTATAATCGTCTATTGTGAAGACAATTTTATCAATGAACACGCCTATTCGTATTGTACTAATTAGCGCGACATTACGACGAGACCTTACCATTATCACGCAAAGAGAAGTAACGTTCAAGCTTAGAACGGAAGCGTTCGATTTAACGCTCGTTAATTCCTCGCTATTTGTCGTTGTTATCTGTAATGCGTATCGGTCAGCGATTAGCGAGGTTTAACGAGTGCAACTTATATCGTAACACGTTTATCGTTACGGTATTATTACACGTATAAACGTAATAAGTAACGAATTGTAAAATATTTTTGAAATAAATAATTCAATTTCTTTCTTTCCTCTCTTCCCTTCCTTCATTTCGCCTTCCTCCTCCATTAATCATAATAATTACATATACATAAATATATATATATATATATATATATATATATATATATATATATATATATACACGAAAGGACGAAATATTTAGAAGGGATTCGTGCGGTATACCTATAGTCGTGTCGCGTTTTATAGAAAGTTTAGAATACAGATGACCCAGACTTGACCCAGATCTCGTAGCGAAGGCGCTTTATAAACTTGGACTCTCGAGGTGTGTTCCCACTTTAAATGTGTTTTATATTAACCAAACGTCACCTGTTCTACGAGTTAAGTTTGTTAAGAGCTTGAGGAACCAACTGACATTACTTTTCTCGAAGTATACGGCATGTAATAAGACAGTGGAAAATTATTGTACTATCGAACTACTACTGTCCTTCAATAAAAGGCAAACGAGCTACAAAGCCGTCCAAGCGAAAAGTATATCATATACCTTCTCTCGTGAATTACACAGGAAGAGGAAAATGAAAGAATTGGTAGGAAGACGGTAGTAGTACATTTCTACAACGATGTAGTGACTCTCTCTCTCTCTCTCTCTCTCTCTTTCTCTCGAGTTGGCATTCTAGAAATCTACGAGCGGTAAACATTCAAAAAAAAGAAGGAAGAGGAAGAGGAAGAGGGAGAGAGAGAAAGAGATAACATCGACGATAACACAAGTGTATATCAAGATGCAAAATTCTCTCTGGCAAGATCTCTCGGAGTAACTTTTATTTCCCCCCGCCCCAAGTCAGCTTACGTTCAGCAACTCCAACCCATCTTTTTCCTTTCTTCATCGAGAAGAAAACGAGAGACTCTCGATGCGTCGACTTTGGAGCCCCGAAGAAGTGGTTATCTTGGCGTGTCCCGGTGCGACGATAAACAGAAGATCGTGACGGATCCACAAGACACAAATGAAAGAGACGAAGATCTCTAGAGAGGAAGAGAGTGAAAGAATGAGACAGGAAGAAGGGTTTTGTTCTTATCTCGAGCTGCTAGTTCTTTTTTTTTTTCTTTCTTTCTTTCTTTTTTTCTTCTTCTTTCTCATCTTCTTTTTCTTTTTCTTCTTCTTCTTCTTCTTCTTCTTCTTCTTCTTCTTCTTCTTCTTCTTCTTCTTTTTCTTGTCGACTTTCGTCTGAATAATTCTTCGTATCTCAATGACCTATCTTGGAAAATATGTAGGAGACGCGTGTAATAGCAGCATTGCTTGTCTTTTTCTTATGTATGTTATTCTGTATATATGTAAAAGAGAAAAATATACCTCGCCATTCTGGCGTCTTGGAGACACCTTAACTACGAAAGGAAAATGCGAAGTCATCAAAACTAGACAGGATCTTCAATTTAATCATTTCCTTCCTATTATTTTTCGAAGTAGGGACATCGAGATCGAAGGGAATCATCGTATAATATATACTTTAAATAATAATCTTTATCGTAATTATATTTCACCATAAATATAATCTTTATAATCATTAATATATTGATCATCGTGGTATCATTAATCGTTATAGTCGTTTTTAATCATTAATAATCTATTGATCATCGTTGATATAATGATTAAAATTTAATGACGTTATCGTGTAATTCAATATTATAATGTAACATCATATTACTTTAGAATTCTCACAATGGATTTTCATTCGAATTGAGGCAAAACAATAATTATATCTACAGTTCCTTACAATTACCGGAAGTATGTATAAGAAGATAGGCTTTACCATCCTGAAAAAGTAACAACTCTTTAATAGGAAAAGGAAAGATCTTAGAAAACGCGAGTCATCCTTGATGCAAAGGGAAAGATACGTGTCTCGTTTCTGGAAAGTTCATGCCCACTGGAAGTGCATAAAATTAATTATTCCACAATCGTAACGATCTATCTCACGCGAGAACTTGCATAAGACGTTGGTAAACGATTATGTCTGCTGTACAGTGAAAGTTCCTTGTGTCTGCGCATAAAAGAACATGGTGGCCTTTGTGAAACGTTAATCAGACTATCCGTTAGTTTCCCTTCCTCCTTCCTTCCTCTCATTCTCACTGTCTCTGTCTCTTTTGTTTAAAATTACAAGTGAAAATACAGTTGATTTAATCACAAAAGAAAAAAAAAAAAAAAAAAAGCAATGATGTAAAACAATATTTGTATATACGTATTTATTTTCTAATTTTATTAGAAAATGTTCGAAACAAAGATTTTATTATCTTTCTATAAATCAAAAATACGTTAAAAATAAATTTAAATGATATTGCGATAATACGGTTGGAAATCGTATTCAGTCATATCCAATTTGTTCCAATACAATAGTCCATATAGTTAAAAGGAACGCATGATCAAACAGCACTGAGTTATCAAAAACTTGTATCATCCATGCGCAAATAAAAAATTAAATCGAAATGGATAGCCCACGGAAACATTCACGTTTATCGTTGTATTTTTTTTTCTCTCATTTATTTTTTTGTCTCGATCTTTCATTATCGGAATTTTTATCGGAAGAACAAACTCCGATTATTCGTTTTAGTAGACATTCCTGCAGAATATTTTCAATAGTAATAATTTGTTTGACTCGTTCCACCCAAGATTAACTTTTTTATTTTTCTCGTCTTACCACTTTCCTGATATATAATTTCATTGCTTTTTCTTTCTTTCTTCTTTCTTCTTTTTCTCTTTTTTTTTTTTTGTTTTTTCCTTTTATATATATATATATATATATATATATATATATATATATATTATAGAAATATAATATATATATATATATATATATATATATATATTATAGAAATATAATATATATATATATATATATATATATATATATATATATATTATAGAAAAAGCTTTGTCAGTTTAAAAAGAATAGAATCGAAGGGCCGTTAGGAAAGTTTTCATATCAAATTTTTTTCATGTTATTCTATGACACGTTAAAAGCTTATATAATTCGAAATATAAATTATAGAGAAAAAAGAAGACAAAAGAAAAAGAAAAAAAGATGTATCCATTATCGTAGTACGTTATCAACGCGTCGTCATTTTCGCACATTTAAATTCATTTCTTTGTCCGAAAGATACACCTTATTTTTAATCATATCCTTTTCCTATATCCCTTTCCCAATAGGATAATGTCGTAAATTTTTCATTGTCTTTCGTTTAAGCGAGCTTCGAACTTCCCAACGCACATTCTTTGTATATAATATATACCTATATACATACATACATATATATATATATATATATATATATATATACACGTGCGCGAACGGAACAATGAGTCGCAATTTTGCATCCGAGTTTTGTCTTTCCACGGCTCGTCTTTATGTATGTACGATGCACGATGTCTTCCTTCGTTTTTATTCGTCGTTTGCGGATGCTCGCGGCGTACTACCGTCATCCGCATAGCATGTAAATAGCCGCCAATAAATTCTACCGATTGATCGGTCCATCGATGGCTGCCCACCATCGTCATTGTTGCTGCTGGCTCCCTCACGATAGCAATCGCCGACTTCTCTTTAACAGTGTTATTTATGCCCGTTTCAATCATTTATGAGCGGCCATCCTTCCATGGCCTTGATCAAACCGTTTTGGAAATGTCCATGACGACTAAAGAGAAAAATTTTTATTTGCACATTTACTCCCTCAACTTATTCGCATCAACTTTTACGAGTTACACTTACGAATCACTTGTGTGCTCGTTTTCTATTTTATAAAATTCATAAATCGAATTGCCCGAATTTTTTAATAAACTTACTTGTCTATCTAAAAAAATAAAAAAAAAAAAAAAGAAAAGAAAGAAAAAAAATCGGTTTTTTAAATAACGTATCTATAGTATACATCTATTTAAGTCGACATAGAAAAGAGAAAGAGAAAAAAGAAAAGAAAAGAAAAGAAAAAATAGAATCATATTTGATTACTCGATTAATAGAAATGTTCGAAGATTTTCGATATGAATAAAAAAGAATACGTCCAGGTTTTAAAACTTTTATGTCTTTCGAGTTTTTAATCTATAACTTTTCCCTTCGTCCATTTTTTATGTCGTCCGGTATTAATAACTTACGTTTATTATTTTCAATAGGACATACGGAATAAAAAGAGTCAGTGTTTTTCGATACAAGCAAATACGACTTTTAACGTATTGTTCTTTTTTTCATCCTCCTCTATTCTGCTTTTGCATTCCGTAAATTCACTAGAGTTCACCGTAACCCCGAGGTACACCGCGAAATATTTCAAAGCGGGGTCATGAATGTATGTGTCACTTAAAATTTACTTCGTGAAATTTTATTCTCTCTCTCTCTCTCTCTCTCTCTCTCTCTCTCTCTCTCTCTCGCTCTTTTCATTATCTAACGATTATACGACCACATAGATACGTGTTAGCGGTTTTGAATTAATGTAATAACATCTCTTATTGTGGTTAGAATAATAATAATAATTATATTGTAAATATATATATATATATTTATCTATGCATAGATAAATATAATACACACACACACACACACACACACATGCATTATTGATAATAATTCATTATATTCTTTGATGAATAAAATTTACTCTAATTTTCGTATATCAAAATCTAGGAAAGAATAATAAAAACTCAATATTGTATTACGTATAAATCGTGAACGTTAACACGAATCATTTAATACAAAAGGAAAATTATTTCAATCAAATGGAATAAAGAAACAACAAATTTTACGAAGCAATATATATTAGTCTCTGATAAAATGAAAATAATCAGTAATATAATAGGACTTGTCCGTTATGGAAAAAATCAATTACGTTTCCCATTAAATCGTGATAATTATTTCGCAATTGATTTGAGTATACGTTGACAGTTGCGACTAATATCGTTTGTTAATTTCCTTTTTAACGAGTCCAAGGTACGTGTATTTAATCGTATTTAATCGCAAAATATTATGGGCTTTATGATCATCGATACACGAGCTCAACTTGACCTGATTACGTGATATTGAATAGAATTCCTATCGGATGGTATATGATTTTAGTACCAAAATATTACGTCTGATTTCTACTATATTGTGCTAATTGAAAACAATAAAATATGTTCTTATAAAAATCTTATTTGGGAGAGGAATGTGAGAAGGATTATCAGTCTTTTTCGAGATATATACTCCAGAAATCGAAAAAAAAAAAAAAAAATAGAGAAGAAGAAAAAAATCCAAAGTTATGGAATGAGTTGTAAAAAATCTAATTTCTAAGATATAATGTATGTACGTAAGTATGTAAATGTAACAGGCGGGGTAGATATAAAAAAAAAAAAAAAAAAAAAAAAAAAAAAAAAAAAAAAAAAAAAAAAAAAAAAAAAAAAAATCTGGAATTTAGCCAGTCGTAATACATACGTTTAATAAGATTTTATTTTTCGTCGTGAATTTACATAAAATGGCCTGGATATAAAATATCAACATAATTAGTTTAGATTATACTAGATCTGATCCAACGATCATAAACTCTAAATCAACTAATACCTATACACGTAGCTATTCGTAATTATGCTCCTAAACAGGGTATAATTAAAGGCACAAAACACAAGAGTCGATCGGGACCACAAATAGCCGGTTGGTTCATTAGTATTCGCCAATTACAATCGGCCAAGCTGGTATCGCTCGTGTATCTCGACGAGACAGACATCGACGGCCGAAGATCAAAGGATCATTCGTGCCAATTTCTCTCTCTCTCTCTCTCTCTCTCTCTATATATATATATATATATATATATATATATATATATATCTTTCTCTTTTTCTTTCTTTCTCGTAGGAAGCACACGTAGAGACAAGTTAAAACACGATGAATTTGCATGGTCCGAATCACGAGGATCGAATAAGCGAAAGAAAGAGAAAAATAGAGAAAAGGAGAAAGAGAGATAGAGAGAGAGAGAGAGAGAGAGAGAGAGAGAGAGAGAGAGAGAGAGAGAGAGAGAGAGAGAAAGAGAATCATAGTGTCGTAAAAGGAGCAACGTAACTAATCGTCTGTGTTCATTCTTGTATTTCCCTATCCCCGATCTCCATTTCCTATCTACGGTTAATTCGAAAGTTATGGATAGGTCATTCGAAATAGCCTTTTCTTTTTTTTTTTCTTTTTCTCTTTTTCTTTTCTTTTGTCTCTCTCTCTTTTTGTTTTCTTCTTTTTTTTTTTTTTTTTTTTTTTTAAGATTCTTCCGAGGGATACGCAATAAGAAAAAAGTTGTTAACGTTGTTGAATTCTGCTTGATCAAAATCATTTAGCTGATAGTTAGAGAATAATCTATAATATTAGAACGAAAAACTTTAAAAATTTGAATGCATAATTAGAAATCGAAACATTGCTGCTTTTCTTTTATTTCTCTTATTTATTTATTTATTTATTTACTTATTTATTCATTCATTTATATATATATATATATATAAGGACCAATTGACACAGTCGCTGTATCAATTATCTTTTTTCTTCCCTACTGTGTGAGAAATAAATCCTTGGAATATTTTAAAGGTGAATTGATTTCTTTTTCTTTCTTTTATCTTTTTTCCTTGTGTTTTTTTTTCCCCCCTTTTTTTTTCTTTTTTCTTGTAATGAAAAATAAAAAAGAACGAAAGGAAAGGCTATTTGTATGCGTGTAAATGTATACATACAATATGAGAATTCAAGTCCTGTGGAACTAAACTCGATTTCAGTGGTGTATACATCCTTTCTGTCTCTCTTTCTCTCCCTCTCTCTCTCTCTCGCTCTCTCTCGCTCTCTCTCTCTCTCTCTCACTCTGTCATTCTCTCAGAGGACGTATGGATGTAAGCGCGCACGAATGCACTCGGTTTTGCCGCCCGAATGCCCCAATGACCCGGTTAGTCGATCCCAACTCTCATAGCCTCGACATCGTGACGCGCGTTCACGGTATCAAGGTAAAACCATCGCAAGCTTAGCCCACTTCCGTTACATCTTTCTCCCTCCCCTTTTACTCCTCCTAGTATCTTCGCTTTTTACGGACCACCGCTTCCGTTTTCGACGTCGCCACTTGGTAATAAATAAGGGTTGCTACGGCGAACGAGATAGAAAGAATTTCTTCTTATTCCATATGAGGATATCGTACATAAGCAATTCCTTCTTCTTTATTCGTATGTATCCTGTTTCATGTACTATAAGAGAATAGTCGGTTAGATCTATCGACATCGAATATAAAATATAGAATAGATAGAATGAAAACAAATATGTAAAAATGATGATATGAAAAATCAAATCGAATTATTATGTAAATATTTTTCAATTAGATAAATACTTTTTCACGTAGTAATTATAATTTGCATTAAATCGAATATATATATATATATATCGGATCGCGAATAGCACATAAATTTAATGACGTCAGTATAGAGTTCAAATGGAAATAATGATAGAGAGAGAGAGAGAGAGGGAGAGGGAGAGAGGTGGAAAGAACAAAAAGGTGTATATACACATGCGTAAATAAATGCGTATATTATAAGAATGTGAATTTAATGTAATGAATAAATCAATCCTTTTCTATTTTTCGTTATCTAATTTTCCTTTATTTCGAATATCACGAGTCGTGGCAAATTACGAAATGAGACGTTCAAAGATCCTCGACAACTTAATCTACTTGTCTTTACGTTAGTAGACGACGGCTTTCTCATTAAAGTCGTTCCAACATGATTCGAATTCTTGCTCGTCTCGCCCTTAACACGAAGGTAAAATTATTTCGAATTAATTTTCGAGAACGATTCGACGAATGTAACGTACGACGACGTCACGCGTGATTGCCAGTTAATTCTAATTATAATTGACATCATAAATCAAGACGTTCGCGCTCGTTTAATTTATTATTAACCAAACCAATCCCCGTAGTTTTCATAGGATCATTCTAATATAAAAAAAAAGAAAACGATAAGTTTATCTTGTAGATATTTGTTCTTTTTGTATTTCCGTGTAAATCTTACATTAAATATCTCGAGATTCTGGCGATATAATATTACACTACCTATTTACGATAAATATTCTCTTTGACTCCGAGACTCCGATCCTTTCTCCGGCCAGGTGAAAGCAGTGAAAGTATGTATGAAAATATCTTATGTCGTGAGATAAATGATCGAAAAAGTCGAATGATGATATTCCCGCGAGATCGAAAATATACAAGGAGATTATTTTTAATCGCCTTTCTTTAGACTTTCTCTTTATTTATCGATTAATTAATTTATCAATTAATTAATTTATTAATTAATTATTCAAATAATTAGTAAATTAAATTAATTAATTAATTAATTACTTAATATAAACGTATCATTTTTATATTCGTGAAACTCGAATCCATTGTTTCAATAAATTTATTTTTATTTCACTGTTTTTTTTTTTTTTTGCAACATTTCAAAATATTTTCCATCCATTTACTCACTGCATGACGACAATTTATTTATAAGAAGATTTTTGCGAGCGGAATTAGGATAGAGAAATATATTGCCTAGACGAATCGTATATAATGATATTAATCTCAAAAAGTTAGCTTCAGGAATGAATAATTATATCATTATTAATAGTAGTACTCATTCTATTTCGAAGAAAATCGATCGTTGTTTATGAGTTCTATTTTTTCATTTTTTTTCATTTTTTTTTATTTTTTTTATTTTTTTTATTTTTATTTTTATTTTTATTTTTATTTATTTTTTTTTTTTTTCATTAAGTATCGTCGAATGAAAGATTTTTTTTTATGTAAAGTATTCTATGCTTTTTTTTTCTAGGATTATGAATTTGTTTATTTCGATACGAAGTCTTTTTCTTATTTCTTTTTTCTTTTTAGTATAATTTACATTAGAAATTAAATTAGAAACAGCTTAAGTATCACATTTACGAAACCTTGACCATAGAAAATGCGAGAAGACAGATTTGATTTCCGATTCAAATTATGTTCCCATTTTTCTTACACGGCAACACTTTCACATTGAAACTGACGGTCGAAGGCTGATGGTCGACGATGTTACCTTTGACATTCGAAACAATAAACTTTTTACTAAATACTCAATTTTTTATGTTTGCTATCATTGTTACTAACTCCAATTTCGAGAACAAAAAAATGAAAATGAAAAATAATTTTATTTAAACGAAATAATATCTCCGTTTACATAATACAAAAATATACGAACTATTTTTATCTTTAGAATACCTAGTTTCAGCATGAAATCGTAAAAATCCTATTAATTGACCAAAAATTCTATTATTTGTTTATTCTATTAAACGGGCTAAGCCCGTTATTTCGATAATGAAGAAAAATAAAAAAAAAAAAAAAAAAAAAAAAAAAAAAAAAAAAAATAATTTCTTGAGGAACATAAATAATTAGATTAATGAGAAAAATCTTATCGTCATTTATATAGAAAAGTTTAATCGTAAAAGGCAAAGTGTGACAGTCCATAAATGAGCTTTTATGTTCTATAAATGGACCGAGCTCCCTCTTCATATGAATTCTTAGAAAAGCATGCGTTCAAGCGATCTCCTTTATTAGGGAAGACTGATAGCGGACTGCAACGGTGATAGCTTATCGTCGAAAAAAGTATTCGCTTTTAGTTGTGATACCGCTTAACGCGACTCGAGTAGACTTATTAAACAGTATGAAATATGTTTATACTAAGTTGTTTACCATTTAAGGATATTGTTATTCGTTTGATTAGTCATATTTCTTTTTTTGGTATTTTGCCGGATAAAGAATTTCCTTTAAGTTTTGTCGTGAACGATAGAAAGACAGAATGAGAGAGATAAAGAGAGACAGAAAGATAGATAGATAGATAGATAGATAGATAGATAGATAGATAGATAGATAGATAGATAGAGAGTGAGAGAGAGAGAGAGAGAGAGAGAGGGAGAATTATTTCTTATTAATAATTTCATCGTATACGATGATAAATATTAATATTATTACATCGAGTAATTTTCTTTGATATAAATTTTTTACGTTCACATCATAATATGATATATCATAATTCATATCATAAATAATGACGTAGTTCTATATATATATATATATATATATATATATATAAGGTATTAGAAATTTATTTTATTTTTAATAGAAAACATTTTCTTACCGAAATATGATCGAAATATGAATTTTCCTTCAAGATCAGTTCGCGCCTACGCTTAAGCTCGATGCTTAAATGGAACAGCCACTTAAGCGATAGAAGACGCGCGAAGACCGCTTTTAGATTTACAGGAAGCGCCATCGACGTCGACGGCGATATAGCCGGAACAATGAATCGTTCTCTGCTTTTACGAGGCTCCGATTTAAAAGAACCAATGAAAATTCAGGAGCTTCTTACTTTTAGATTAACTATCTACGAATTGGAACACATCGTTGAACAGTTTTGATTAATCTTTTTTTATTTATATATGCATTAATTAATTATATCGATGATGTTATTGGATTTAAGAGAAATTTAGAAAGGAGAAGGACGTGATTAATAAAAAAAAAAAAAGAAAAGGAAAAGAAAAAAGGGAAAGTTATAATAATAATAATAATAGTAAGGATGTTGATAACAATCATCATAATTGGAAAGAATTGAATTGGCACATAACACGCACAGTAACAAAATTTATTTTATAACTAATCTCCATAATGATCCGTAAGTAAATATCACGAAATCATACATTAAATATCTAATAATAGAAGTGAATTATTCGCGTCATTTGTTTCATTAATCAGAATCAATTGTGTCTCTTTGTAAAATGTAAATTTTGACGATTATTCTTTGATAAAATTTATAAAATGAGACGGTCCATCGATAAAATGATTATTATAAAATATTGACGATCCTGCGTATTATACGTGGAAATAATTGGAGAACGTTTTTCCTGATGATTTGAGGCCGTTGGAACAAAAAATTTTTCAATCGAATCGATATCGACGTGTCGAGTCCTTTGGCTCACCCATACTCGATAGCAGGAGATTCGATTCATTTTGCGTGTTCGGTAACTTGGCAACGCTCTCCCACGCGTCCCACCATCCGAGCAGAGAATTCGAAGTGACGATATTTGCGAGCAAGCACGATCGTACATCGCGTTCTCGCGAACAAACGTTTCGACGATTATTATTACGATTCGCCGAGAGAACGGTATAGTAGTAACAGGTGTACTTAACCTATTTGCATCGATAAACGTCTCGATGATCTACTCATCGTTCTTCTAACCCTGGCCTTAATCAGAAGAATCACCGTTGTTATTAGATCGGGCATGCTTTTCAGGGTGAGATCGTTCTTCGTGAGTCTAGCGAGATAACTCGAAAGTGCTAATTAATTTGCTTTGTACATCGACAAGATATATACCAAGTTCCTCTTCGAGAGATACAATATAGATATGTTCTATTTCTTTCCCAAAGAGTGTTCTTTTTCTGGTTTTTTTTTTTTTTTTTTTTTTTCTATTTTTTCCTTTCTTCTTTTTTAAATACTTTTTAATATTTTCATTTTTACCAATAAAAATGACGTTAATTTTACACGTGTGAAAGATGATACTTGTAAGCGATAAAATGTAGAACGTTATTTAATATTAAAAAGAAAAATAATAAAAGGGTGGGGGGGGGGAATCGGTGGCCTAAATCAAAGAAAATCTG
>NC_062196.1:2565904-2618404 GCF_912470025.1 Vespa velutina
CTCTCTCTGTGTGTGGGTGTGTGTGTGTTTGTGTGTGTGTCTCTTTCTCTCCTTCTCGCCGTCCGTGATTATTTATGCCGACTGGTTCTCGTTCGATAATTGAATTCGCATCCGCCAAAGTACATATCTACAACGAAAAGCTTTCTTAATTTAAAAACTTTTTAATATGATAAAATAATAATAATGATAATAATAATAATGATAATAATAATAATAATAATAATAATAATAATAATAATAATAATAATGTTAATAAATGAATGACCATAAATATTATATAGTTATAAGGACTCTCAATCCTGTCAATTTATAAATAAATTGTTGTTACAGAAGAAATAGTATAAATTTAAACATGACATAAATTATGACAGAAATATATAAAATATCCTGTTTATTATTAATACGTTGTACTTTATCATTATTATTTTTTTGTTCTTTCTTTTCCCTTTGTTTTGTTAGAAGAATAATTCAATAAAATGAACAAAAAGTATGAATAATTTTAAATACAATTTTATAATTTTTTTTCTTTCTGATAAAACACGTTCTTCGCTTTATATAGTTTATTTTATTACATATGTAGCAATGAACTTATGCTCCTATATATATATATATATATATATATAGTTTTTCTGAGTTTAATTCGTGATTGACCGATAAAGTATTTTTTATACTTCATGAATCAGACTCGTGATTAATGCACAAAGTATTAAATAAAGGAACAAAAGGAAATCTGTTAGTACGTAAAACAGATAAGCTTATTCCCACATTAATCTACATTCTTACATCATAGAAACAAATATTTGCGTATAGAACAAAAATTATGTAGGCGATGAATCCAGGTGAATCTCTTCTTATTTTCAAATTGACATTTATTCGATATGTTAATTACAATAGGACTGATCGATTATGTTTAAAACGACGATATATGTACATACGTGCCAAGAATAGGATGTTGCTGCGGAAGAATTTTCTCTTGCGTGATCCAAGTCGATGAAAAAAAAAGACTCAAAGTATTCGGATATGCGGTTAAGAAAAAAAGTCGGTTAAGAGGTTTGCGCCTAGTCCGAAAGCGCCAGCTCGTTTGTCGCAGAAAAAAGATGGATACTACGGAAGGGTGCTCGGGTCGATAGATTCGTGTTGAAGTGTCGCAGATAGTTGGTTGGATAGATAAACTGGTAGGGAGAAAGAGAGAGAGAGAGAGAGAGAGAGAGAGAGAGAGAGAGAGAGAGAGAGAGAGAGACGAACAGATAGAAAGAGAGAGGGGGGGGGATGGAAGGAGAAAGGCGGACAGACAGAAAAAGAGAGAGGGAGACAGAAAAACAAGCAGACAAACAGACAGAGAAAGAGAGAGTATACACATGCGTATACACCCTTCAGGGTTTTTATTATAGAGATCCGATCGTTCACGAAGATTGAAAAAATTCGTCGGACATTGAAATGATATCGGGATGGGTGCGAGAGAAAAAATAGCTTTTACGATAGGTATCATGATGAAATCGATAGTTTTACGTTCGTCAAAAATTAAAAAAAAAAGAAAAAAAAAAAAAGAGAAAAAAAAAGAAAAAAAAAATAGGAAAAGAAAACAAGAAAAAGAAATAAAAGACGAAAAAAATACCAGATATAAAAGAGCTTTTATGTAATTAAATATCTATCTACGAAATATATGAGTTATATAACAGACATTGAATGTACATTTTTTTTTTTTTTTTTTTTTTTTTCCTTTTGTATCGTAACTTTTCACGTTATCTAAGTATCACCGTTGCTTTTGATATTTTACAGATAAATCTACGCCTCATCCTCGTCAGTGGTAAGACAAAAGAGTTCCTATTCAGTCCAAGCGACTCCGCGGGGGATATAGCGCACCATGTGTTTGAAAACTGGCCGGAAGGTAGGTTGTTATTGGATTTCGACATTCCGCAGATGCTCCTGTAGAACGAGGATAGAGTACCGGATAGGAAGGCGGTCGTTAGTCGGTTGAATTCAAACGGGGGCATAAGATTTATGAGACCGAGCTACGCTACTGTCGATTATTGCATCGAGAATCTTTCAAACAACTTCGGGATTGAAAAATCAACGGCGATCCTCATATATCACTCTCAAAGCAAAGAGAAGAGCATAGCCGAGTGTGTTTCTGCTTTTAAATATAACTCTCTTTCTCTCTCTCTCTCTCTCTCTCTCTCTCTCTTTCTCTTTTAAACGAATGAAATCTTTTTGTATTCGACTATCGACGAAACGTTATTCGTATAATCAATTGTTTGTAGAATTTTATAATCGGTCGAATTGTAAATAGTCTTGGAAAAAAAGAAAGAGGAGAGAGAGAGAGAGAGAGAGAGAGAGAGAGAACAGATCTTTAAGTCGGAACGAAATATTTTTTTTTCTCTCTCATTCATTCTTGATAGTATCGCGTTCTAGTTAAGCATCTAATCAATTTCCCTGTCCACATTTTAAAAGATTAAGCTAAGTGAAAGTTCGAAAATACTCCGGATCACGAGGAAAGGGTATTCCCGTTAAAAGAATACTTTTGTTTCTTCAGACTGGGCGGAAGAGGCTGTTGCCAAAGCGGAGATCCTGCGGCTAATCTACCAGGGACGTTTTCTGCACAGCAATGTCACGCTCGGTGCTCTTGGGCTTCCTTTCGGGAAAACCACGGTGATGCATTTGGTACCACGAGAAAATCTTCCCGAGCCTAATTCCCAAGGTAAGAGAGAAGGAGGAAATGGAAAAAAGATAAAAAAGAAAAAAAAAACGAAAGGAAAACAAAGAAAAAGAATTTGTAAAAGAAACGATTTCAGACGTTTTTCTCATCTCTTAATTTCTTTCCCCTCCTTAATATCCCTGATATATCTATTCCTTATCACGCGAAATTTGTATTTTTCATTATTAACATCACAATTAGACACGATTACGATGCTTTTTTTCTTTTCTTTTTTTTTTCTTTTTTGTTATTTTTTTTTTTTTTTTCTTCTTCGTCGAGAAGTAATATTTTCAAAGTAGAAAGAGTATACATGTTCTTCTTGTAACTACAAATCGCTATTAATTTTGAGCAATTAAAAAGGAGGAATATAACTGTTTAACTTGGATAATGAAATAGAAAAAAAAAAAAAAGAAGAAGAAGAAATACTCATAATTTCATCTATCTCTATCTTGATCATTAAAATTAATGAGATATATTTGCGATCTCAAAGATTCTTTCTCGTAACCTGTTGCTTCTGTTGGTCATGGGAATACATAATTATGTTACACGATAGTAATATTTCCATCCACGTTTTTAAATGACGTATGTATTTGTAGGATACTCTTGAACAATGATTTATACAAAAGAACAAATTTCATTTCCGTACCTTGTAGGTCTCCTACCTAACGGTGAATATATGTATATCCAACCTGACGATGATCTTGACTACGATGACTACAGCTAACAAAGATCATTCGATCCCTATATTTTAAGTGAGTCCTAAGTCCTTCCCTGATCATTTTGATATATATATATATATATATATATATGTATGTGTGTATATAAAAAAAATATGTATATGTCAAAATGAATATGCAACCGTATATATATATATAAATCCTTATTCTTGTTAAAAATATTTCTAAAATATCAATAATATTTATTCGTGATGCACCACTGAAGATCATGACCAATAGTAGTGACAGCATTTACAATTAATTGTTCTTGTATTATTTGTTAATATTTATAATAACGATCATTTTTTTTGTTTACATCTTATTTGTGATTATTTACTTTAAATGATATGTGCTGTCTTTCTTGAGTCTTTTTGTTTTCATTCTATGTTCATGTTTCATTTCCATGATACTCATGATGTTCATGTAGCGTGATTTTTTGTTAAAAAAAAAAAAAAAATTGAAAGAACCAAAGCATAAACGGCAAATCTTTTTGAAATTTGCTAATATATTACGATATTTTAAATATAAGATATACAATAAAAATCATTTCTTTCATTTCAGATCAAAGGCAAAAAAGTAAAGGTGGTGGTAGCAGTTGCTGCTCAGCATCCTGCTGCATACTTTAATCGGCTGCCCTGGATTTTCTGAAGTCGTGTTTAAAAGTGGGCCCAGCACGAGTACCTTCGAGCTGAGCTATGATTTCTAAGGTTTTATGCTGATGTCTAATTGCTAGTGGCTGAGCTCATGAGCAATGTAGCACAAATTACTCGGATTCTTCTCGTTTACGTGTTGATCGATAGAAGATAATAGGAGGTAGGAGAAAAGACAATGAGGGCAAAGGAAAAGAAAAAAGAACAGAAAAGTATGAATTTAAAACCAAAAGAAAGAAAAATCGAAGGCGAGGAACAAGGAAGAGCAAATACAAACACATACACATATTTAACACAACTTCGATATAAAATCCCATGAAATGAAAATGGAGAAAGATAATAGAGTATGAAAACAAAAAAAGAAACAAAAATAATATTTCTTCACTTTAAATAATAAAACACATTTTTATGCGCTAAAAAATAAAATTAATGAAGGTATATATATATATATATATATATATATATATATATATATACATATATAAATTGCATGATGATTGATTGATAAAAATTAGCACAATGACGTCCACTACATAAAAGAAGTTGCTATTATTATTGAGAAGAGTAAGAAATGCAATTGTAAAGTTCGAGCCAAAGCGTATTGTCGTCTCTAATTTTCGTTTCGTAGCGAAAACATATGTCACGTGCATAATTTATACAAAGGGATATAGTTCACCTATACATATAGACACACTCACGAACATACGTACAAAGATACACGAATACATGTTGCTCGATGTTTCTGTACTAAATAAAAAATGCTTGTTTATAGTCTTTCGATTGAGCCAACGGGTGCTATAGTCGTCTTGGATCATGCTCGATCGATCGATAGATCATCGTAACCGTGCAGGCAGGATGATCTAAAAATTGTAAGATCTCGTGCCTCGATCTTCGAGTATATCCTTTGCTATCACCTTGTAACAGAAAAAAGAGAGAGAGAGAGAGAGAGAGAGAGAGAGAGAAAAGAGAAAGAAAGAGAATTAACCCTTTAACCCTTTTTCCTCTCCGACATGCATTTTGTTGGTGAGAGTACATTTCCATTGAGAAATAAAAAAAAGAGAAAAAAATATTATTATTATTATTTTTCTTTCTTTTTTCTTTGTTTT
Organism: Vespa velutina; assembly: GCF_912470025.1. Taxonomy (NCBI): domain Eukaryota; kingdom Metazoa; phylum Arthropoda; class Insecta; order Hymenoptera; family Vespidae; genus Vespa; species Vespa velutina. The sequence continues at coordinate 2,571,072 of NC_062196.1, forward strand.
ACGAAAAAAATTATCAAAGAGAATGAACGTAGAGTTTTGATAAGTAAAGATATATACGCTCTCTTGAAAGACGCTACAATGCTTAGAAACTCAACCACTACTCGACTACCGCAGCGTTATAACAATTATGTAGATGGAAAAAGAAAAATCGTATGAGTGTGTTTGCAGAACGGTATGAATGATGTCAATCTTGCGTATATAAGAGTATTAGTGCGTACGAATGTATATGCGAGTTGTATGTCAGAAAGAAAACGAGGAAAAGATAGTGAGTGAGTGAGCGAGAGAGCGGGAGAGAGAGAGAGAGAGAGAGAGAGAGAGAGAGAGAGAGAGAGAGAGAGAGAGAGAGAGAGAGAGGGAGATAGAGGGGCGGAGGGAGAAAGATAGAGGGGGGAATATGTGTGCGCGCGTGTGTGTTTGTATGTGTGAGAAAGGAGAAAAAATTTATGTTGTGATATGCAGGTAGTGAATATATTATATACATACTATTATTAAAATTATATTATATATATATATATATATATAAATATATATATGATGGTATGAGACACGTTGACACGTAATTAAACTCTCATACAAATAGACTTTATTATCATGAATTTAAAGTAATATTATGACGCCACTTGAGAGTTTAGTATTCTGAATAAGATTACCAAGGAACGAGGTAAACGAGATAACAAAAAAAAAAAAAAAAAGAAAAAAGAAAAAAAAAGAAAAAAAGTGAAAAAGAAAACAAACAAAAAAAAAAGATAAAGAAAAAAGAAGAATGAAAAGAGAAAAAATACATTGGATCTCTAATAATAGTTATGATAAAATAACTCAAATATATTTCCTGTTAGCCCCCTACTTGTCCTTCCTCCGAACCTCTCTTTGTCTCCCCCCCCCTACCTCATCCTTCCTATCTTTGTCTCCTTTCCTCCCTCTTCTTCGTGTACTTTGCCCCCGTCCATTATTACGAATCGGACCTAAAATCACCGGATGAACGGCACCCAACCTACACCACAACCCCTCCTTCCTATTCCTCCAGTCGTGCCTGACTGGCGGACGCATTAAAGTATTGATTATTATAGTTAGGTCCAACCAAATCATTATATGTTGTAACAAACCTATTCTATGCATATTCTACTATAAAGAAACGAAAAAAAAAACTGTACCCTACTATGACTTTCCAATGCATAACATGTGTATATATATATATGATGTTCTTATATAGTGAAATTCATCAAAATTAACATTTGTAAAGTTATTTTATTTATTTTCTCTTAAAGCTCCAAACCGATCGCGTTTATAGCTAAGGCAAATGGTATTCGCTAAGCTCATAAACCTGAATAACGTAATATTAAAAGTTCTGTTTTACAGAAATACACTCCGGATATTTTCGCTCGAATATCTACGTAATAGTTAAGACGTTGATTATTAATACGTGTAATTTATAAATTTTAAGTAATCGCCGATCGTTTATAAACGATTCTGTTTTGTTCTCGCGTTCTCTATAAAATATCAAAATTCTATGAAAAACGTGAATGGCGTTTTAATAACTATGTACAAAAAATAATACTGGTTTATGAGAATGGGCCAGAAGATTTTTCGTTATAGCGATGCGATTATTTTTGCTATTTTTTTCCCCTGACGACAAAACGTTCATTAGTCATCAGGAATCATATAAAAGCAGCATTAATTTAATTTGTTCGCAACTTTTCTATTCATTTTTAAAATAATGTTAAGACATAGATTAATCGTAGATGCTGTTTAAACACCATAAAAGAAATTGTTTAGTATATAAGTTTTAAAATTGCGAATAAACACATCCCAATGAATATATATATTATATTCATGATTTATCAAAATGCAAAAAGAAAAAAAAAAAACAACAACACAGAATGGAGATCGATAACACTGTCTCAACATGAATGTACTCCTAATATCACCAAACAAAAGTTTAAGTATTCTTAAGATTCTGTTGATCTTCTCCCCGTTATATAATATATAATAATTTAATAATATCTGAGCGATTTGAATGATCGAATCATATAATTTTTCCAAATGAAATTTGACTCTGAAAGAACGAACCTTTTACTTGAATTGCCAATCGACGTAATAAAAAAAAGTGAAAAAAAAAAAAAAAGAAAAAATAAATGAAGAAGAAATGTATTAGAAAAGAAAAAAAAGGAAAGAAAGAGAAGAAAAAAGATTATATCTAAAATATAATACTTATAATTCTGATTTCAGGATACATTGTAATAATGTTTCTAGAAAGAGAAACTTGAATAACTATTAAAAATAACGAAAGAAAGTATTCGAACTAATTGCGTATAATATCAGTATTAGGTATTGTTTAAATCTAATAATATGAAAATGTATATGATTGATTGCATATGATTTTTATGTTTCTAATTTCCCGTTGCTTACAATCCAAGTAAAAGGATTACGTGATTATGAAATTTTCTACATGGTTATCATTCAATTGAAATGACAATTTTTAAAGGAGAACAATAGCGCTCTACGAACATATTGTGAAGTACCTTTGACGTTGCAATATTACTTTAAAACAATAAAAATGAATATAGATATTTCATCAACATCATCGTACGATGCTCTTGGTTCATATTTTTATTTTTCCAAGCTGTAAAACACAATTTTTTCTTTATTATTATTATTATTATTATTATTATTATTATTATTATTATTATTATTATTATTATTACATCTTTTTGATTTCGTTTTGTGGAACACAATTTATGATAAAAGTTGGAGGCTTTTATCCAAAAATTGATCTTGATAGAAGATTTCGAAAGGCGATACTCACCCACCAAAATCAATAAATGATTTTTAACAACGACGGAACAATGATCAAGATTCCTGTCACATTTGTCTTATTATATTTGAATATTTTAAATAATTTTAGAAATATCTAATCATATAAATAATCTCGAGAAGCCAATTAGCTGTGTTATATTCAGAAAGGATATCGATAAAATGGTTAGTGGTATATATCTTAACATTTAAAATTCGATTTGAACACAAAATATTATATTACATAATATATAGTTAATCCCTTTAACTGTTTAAATAATAAAAAGAGAAAAAAGTAAAAAGAAAATGATAACAGAATGATTGTGGTATTCTTAAATAAGCAAATAAATTATTAAGAATACTTACATACACCAATCATATCAAGATCATAGCTAATAAGATCAAACGAGGTACATTGCTAGCTCATGTATAAACATTGATTGTTCATTGGCTAATACGATATTTATAAAACCATTTTTAATCGAATCTACGAAGGAGTTTGATCGTGCCTTTACGTAATTTGTATTGCTTTAGCACGATAAATAAAAGCAGTCGCCTTTTCGATCATTTAGATAACAAAATAACACGTTGAAGGCAGAAATTATTATCAATTTAAAAATGCATTAATATTAACATTGCCAACGTCATGAAAATGTTTCTTTCTTTATGAAATTATTTTGTACAACAATAACAACAATAATAATTATAGGAAAGCAATACTTAAATAACAATATTCGTGGAAATGATATTTTAATTTGATGACATTTACATATCGCTAATGATGAATATTATTACATTAACAACAATTCCAATCGTTGTGAATTAAAACATTTAATCCGTGTATTTTAAATAAAAATAGATAGATAAATAAAATATTTAAATAATTCATATTATCTTCTCGAATTGTATAAATGAAGCAAGGCTACGGACATTTTCTTTAAACGTATTTGTCTGATTAAGTATTTAAAATTTATGTATCTTAAAAGGTAGTTACATACAAGAGTTACGTAAAAGCAAAATTGAAAAAAATTTATAATGATCAACGAGACAATTATTATCGAAAGAGAAAATTAATGAATCGCTATACGTAGCCTTTTCTGAACGAAAACTTTAAACGGACAGATAGAAAAACAGGTAAATTTTTTATTTTCATTAGCGATATCGATCGATGCCATGGGGGAAAAAAAAAGAACAGGATGTGAAAAAATGTCGAACGATTAAATTGAATGTAATAAATGAACAATTTAATCGAGGCGTTATCGTATTACATAAAAATTCGCGTAAATTGAAATTCATAAGATGTGAAATTTAAATCGACGAGTTTGTACTTGAAATTAAGAAAAAACTGTACAAAATGATGGAAGGTAGTTTTAAAATGATCGATTTCAGCTCCTAGCAAAAAAAAAATTGCAATAGATTTCATTTCGTATTATTTTTTTGTTGATAATGAATATATATTTTTATAGATGGGAAACTATTTATAACAATGACCGTAATTCATAACGTGTTATACGAATTCACAAAGTACGAAAATCGATTAAAACGAAACAATTTTAAGATCGTTTCGTTAGCGAAATATTATATCATTCGCATTTTGCAATTATAATCGAATCCATTGAATCGATAGACCGTTGATTACAATTGACACGAATGAAATATCAATTTTATTTGTTCGTTTCTTCGTGAAGAATAAAAAAAAAAAGAATGAATAAATAAATAAATAAATAAATAAATAAATAAAATACGTATAAAAAAAAACGTATCTAACTGGCCGTCCCATAAAATGTGGCAAAAAAATGTTATAAACACTGGAAAGTGTTCTTAAAAATTTTAATGACTTTTTTAGTTACGTTCTATTTATCGAAGAATTCGATTCTAAGAGAAAATTAGAACATGATATTCAATCGATAATAATATTCTACGAAAACAATCATCTAGAGACACTTTGTATAAGTATTAATTTGTTCTTTTTTTTTTATTCTTTTTTTTTTTTTTTTTTTTTTTTTTTTTTTTTTTTTTTTTTTTTTTTTTTTGACCGAAATAATTAGCTAAGTTTGGTAAATGAACGTTACTAATGATTCATGTTATTTCTTAATGTGTTAACACTCACAACATAATTTTCACTTTTGTTCGCTTCCTAATTCCTATTATATCTTTAACTAAAAATAAACAAAAAATTAAAAAAAAAAAAATTTAACATCGATATATAAGAGCATTTAAGATAATTATACGTGTTCATCTTTCTGATTTGATATTGTAATAGGAAAATATTTTGCAACGGCAATGGCCTACGTTCGACCGGTTTTTTGTGCATACCTTAATATTTGTCACATATGTATAGCTAAATAATAATAATAATACTCAATGTATAATTATACTACCTTGCATAAAAACAAAAAGGAAAGAGAAGAAAAAAAAAAAAAGAAAAGAAAAAATCCAAATTATGCAGATAATTAACGAGGAAAGAAAAGTATCGTGTTAATAATCATTGCTTTGATTTTGCGCAAGTAAAAATTTTTAGATGAATGTGTATAGACCGACTTTACGGAGTTCTGTTGTTTAAATCTTAATCGTTAAGGTATCATCGATTTTCATCGAGAAATCGCGAAAACTTTTAGAGGATTCTGTATTTTTGGCTTACACAATGTCCCTCTTATTAAATAACCCAAGAAAACATTACACTGATTTTTTAATTATATACATTTATATATATATATATATATATATATATATATATATGTATATGTATATATATATATACACATTTGATATCACTACAAGAAATAACTCATTTCTTTTATGTTTTATCATTGAAAGAGGAAAAAGAAAGAAAGGAAAAGAAAAATAGAAACGTCATAGATACCGTTCACGTGTATATAGAATAATTAATACATTTCGATTCATATTAGCGAGAAATTTTTAGATTGTTTTCACAGTGAATCAATCGAAAATGAAAAAATAATGAACATACATTCATACGTTTGTTATTATTTTCGAACTGTTATATAAAGTAAGAAAGAGAGAGTGAGTGAGTGAGAACGTAAGAGAAAAAGAGAGAGAGAGAGAGAGAGAGAGAGAGAGAGAGAAAGAGAGAGATAGTAATAAAAAGACATTGATTTATTATAATGGGGCATGGTACTGCAAAAGAGGATCCATGAAAACAGACTTCTCCGGGAAAAAAAAGGAGTATATTTTCGCAAACATGGACTTCGTATTGCTGTCCGAATACACAATCGAATATTCTTTATAAATATATGTCACTAAGTCTTCTTGATCTAATATACATCGTAAGATCTTTTTTGAAGGATTAAAAGGGCTAAAGAAAAAAAAAAAAAAAAAAAAAGAAAAAGGAAAAGAAAAAAAAAAGGAGAACTAACTAATTAACTAATTAAATGATTCTTAAACTGTGTATAGCATTTGTATACTGTGCCACTTTGTAATGAATATCAATCTGTCTAATCCTTGAAAAGTTTAATGATTAAGCTTACGTTACTCATCTCATTTGTACATATTAGATCATATTTTTGTCTTTAATGTTAAATCAACGAGGATTTTAACCGCAACTAATGGCTTAGTTCTTAGTACGAGGAAAAAAAAATAAAGTTAAAGACATAATGGGACATAAGGAGTTGTTGTTATTTCCGTGGAACAAAAGAGGGAACTTTTATTATTTATATATATATATATATATATATTTATTTATTTATTTATAAGTAAACAAATATATATATATATATATGTATGTGTGTGTGGGTGTGGGTGTATGTATGTGTATGTGTGTGTAATTTGAAAAAGAAAATTGAGTTTTAATGCAAGTTGATTTAAAAAAAAAAAGAACAGAAAATAAAAATCGGTATGCATTAAAGATCATTAAAATGAGATTATAGTTTTGTTGCGAGTTAAAATTTGTAGGATAAAAATTTGATACAATTTTCAAATATACTATTCATCGTAACTATACTGTAAAAAGAAAAGGAACATTTGAAGTGGTGATAGAAATTACGATGAAACTTGCATGTTACTTTAATAATTGCAGATATATATATATATAAATAGCTTTGATTATTTAACATTAAAATAAGCGTTAACATTTTTCTTACTCTTAAATTAATAATGATAAGATATAGTATGTAAAAGTATTTAATAATTTTATTTTTACACTGTTTACAATAAAATTTTATCATGATTGGTGGCATGCATCTGCTACCAACCAATCGTTATCGACCGTTAGAAATTGCTAACCAATCGTTTTCTAGTTTACTAAAAAACGACATATACGTGTTAACTCTAGTTAAGTTACTTCTACGCATGCGCAAAATACCAGATTGGCCAACTGTAACTTTCATTTTACCCTATTCGATTTAATTCTAGTGAAAAAATGATAATCATTTTTTAAAGTTCCATTTAAATGAATATGTCACATTATTTGTTATTTTAAAATGTTATTGCTATTTTAATTTTTTTTATGATATATATCGAATAATTTTCTAGAAATTATTAAGTGATCTTAACTTTTAAACATGGAAAGTAATTAATCAATGTCATTATTTCTTTTATACATTAAGCTTTTTTTCTTTTTTTTTTCTTTTTTTTTTCTTTTTTTTTTTCATAAGAATAATATGGCGCTAATATTATATGACATTTTCATGAAGAGAGGGCATATACAACGTAATATACATAAATCAAATATTTTTATCGATCCAATGAATTTCCCATAACACAGCAGCCAAAGAATTCTCTTAGGCAAGTAAATGTCATTGATCACTATCGATAAATTTTCTCGATAAATTTCATCTTCACTTCATGTGAAATATGCGGAGAAGTTATGAGAGGGTAGGCAATAAGAAAAACGTGTTTGAAATGCAATACATACAACAGAACATCAAATATTTCCTATGAAGAAAGATTTTCATAATATATTTTATTTCTTATATGCGTTAATAGGAAAGAGAAATTTTTAAATGAATTTAAACAAATTTTGTTTACATAATCGTTTCAAAAGAAGATTTCATAACGTTGGCTTATTGAGTCTCCTTTTCATTTTATTTGGGTTGAGTTTGTTTATACGTACATATGTTATCGTTCAATTCAAAGTCGTTTGAAATGAATCTTTCGTTAGTTTACGAAAATTAGAAAAAAAAAAAAAAGAAACGTATCATTAAAGTAGTTCATTTTATAAAATTTCTAAGAATATTATAGATAATCAAATAAAACGTAAACATTGCATCTGCGACGGAGGTTGTCCTTTGTAAATATTAACGCAGTTTGTATCGTGTCGTCTTAACAAGCGTACGCGTTCCAAAACTACGATTCCCATTTTAATTATATTTAATAATTCATTAAAATTGTTGAAACGAATCACTATCATACGAAAATTATTTAACGTATTAATATTATAATTATCTTGATATTAAATTATCATTATTAATTATCTTTTAATTAAATTTCTCGTCGAGTAATTAAAATCATTTAACAAATACTAAATATGTTCGATGAGTAAAGTTTGCGATCGAGCTTGCAATCGTTTCCGTATTTTGTGAAGGATACAAAGCTGAAGGTATTTATCGCAAATTCATTTCAGCTACGTTGAAGCGTGAACTTTCATGAGTCGTCGAAGAAAAGGAAGAAGATGAAAAGGAGGAACGTCTTACAACAAACGTCCACAGAAAATTACCTTCGACCAAAGATAGGACGGGAAGAGAATAATTCAAACAAAAAAAAAAAAAAAAAAAAAAAAAAAAAAAAAAAAAAAAAAAAATTTCTTTTACCATTCCTTTTTCTTAATAATTAAGTTATTATACTTATTATTTTAATTAGAGTTACAGACTCATCTGTTAGATAAAAATTTACATTATTAAAGCAAATATAGATATTCATGAATTACTTCGAAGCATTCCAACGATTGGCGTTCGTTACTAATCATCGAAAATGAAATATTGTATAGATGTTAGTTTAAACGTTACATATGTATGTACAATATATACGCATATATATATATATATATATATATATATATATATATATGTATTTTATTCAATAGATTCAAAACCTTGGAAAAAGATTGTCGTCCTTGGAGAAGGGTAAAAATAAGAAAGAGAGTGTCTCACTTACGTTCTTTATGGTATTATATAGACATTTCATTATATAATTCTTTCTCCAGAGAAATGAAATCCTTTGACAATTGGTATCCAATCGTTTTACTATGATGAAATATGAAATAAATAGGAAAAATTCAATAAAGACAATTTTGTATTCGAATCAATGTCGTCGTCATCATCGTCGTCGTTATGAGAAATGAAAAAAAAAGAAAAACAAGATGAAAAGAAAGAAAAAGAGAGAAAAGATCTTGCGTTTGTTTCATGTATAATAAAACAACGCGAAAAAAGGTATCCATCTAGCTCTAACATGCTAAGCGTAGAAAAGTATTCGTCGTCTTTTTGCGCAAACGTAAACCATTCTTATGAATATTCAATGTATAATCTTTTAGAGAGCGATGTGCGAAGATAAAAAAAAAAAAGGTAGAAAAGAAAAAAGAAAAAAAAAACAGTAAAACATATATGGATCTAAAGAATAATTTTCAAATCGATGAACCATTACGAATGTTCTCGTAAATGGCAATACTTCTATCATCGCTTTTGCCCTTTTACTCGATTAATGAATTTATACGAAAGATAGAAATCCAAAAAGCATCGACAAGAAGGAAGGAAAGTTTCTTTCTTGAAACTCCTTGTAAGATGTTTGAATTTAATTCGAGATAATCTGAAAGTTCATTGCATCTTCATATTTCTTTGGACTAATGATTTTCCTGGAAAATTACATTAGGACATTCGAAAAAGCGAAACTGTATTTCATCTTTTACTATTTTCCTTATATTTATTTCAAATTTTCGTCTTTTATTTATTTTATTTTATTATTTATTTATTTATTTATTTTATTTTTTACGCTTTCAATTTATTAATTTTGAAATGCAATTTGTCCGAAAAATTAATCTCTTAAGTCGACTTAATCGTTTTTATTTCGAATTAAAAAAATTTAATTCGTAAAAATAAATTTTTCAAAATAATAAAATAAAAAAAAAATATACAAACGTAATATACATTAACTTATGTTGAATCTCTTTTTTGGTTTATTAATCGAATATTATTTTTTTTTCTTTTTTGAAGAAGAAAAAAAAAATAAAATGGGGAAAATGAATAGGTCAAAGAAAGAGATCCTTGACGCGGTTGATCTAGATCAAGGATCTTGGATACAAGGATGCTGCTTCTTGATCGAATGAGATATTCAAGCTCCTCGTTGGCGGATCACGAAACTCAAGGTACGAAAATGGGAAAGCATGATCGCGTTCTCGTACAAAAGAAAGGCGACGTGACGAATGCTATGAGCGTGGACGCGAAGATGAATCTCGAAAAGCGATGAAACAGCATCGAGAGAGCTTCTTCTTGTTCTTTCTTCGGCCATCATAGTGATTGCAGAAGGCCCCTACGTGTACATTAATCAGACGGGACGTGCGCTTTCGTTTTAAGGAATGGAGAAGCGTGAAGAAGATCGTCGAGAGCATGTGGAAACGAAATTGTGATTTTGCTGCTCAACGTGAAAGGTGAAAAGAAAATCGGTAATCGTCTTCGATCGATGATCGTTGAGTAATTGCAAGGATGTAAAACTCATATGTATACACATACATATACATCTTATATACATAGGTATGCCATTTATTTAAAAGCCTGTTTCTCTTTAATACCGTTTAATAATCCAAAATATCCGATGATAATATCTCTTCGATAATACTCTCTAAGCTTTCAAAGGTTCATTTATATATATATACATATATATATATATATATATATTTTTTTTTTTTTACGAACGATCATAAATACGTATACATACATTGAATCAAGGAAGACATTTTTCTTTTCTTTTTCTTTTTTTTTTTTTCTTTTTTCAGCAAGCGATTTTGCACAATTAAAAGGCATTATAAATGTATATACTTACTTATAATGTATTTAAAAAGTGCGTATACGAAAGAGGACATTGCATCGACTGGCAATAAAAGACACGAAGTACGTTCAATACTTACCTCTCAACTAACTCTTTCTTTGTTGCACAACTGAACGTTTCTCGTTTGTTCCACGAAAAAGCTTCGTTACGGATCTTCTTCTTTTTCTTCCTTTTTTTTTTCTTCTGATCGTCTCGACAAAAGGAAACGTCGTGCAAAATAACGGCCATCGAATAGTCTGAGAAGTTAACTTTCGAGTATTGCCATTTTCATTGTATTAATCCGTTTTAGGTAATCCATTTTGAAAAGATTGCATAAATTGCCGTCTCGATAGGGTGAAAGGGGAATCCGGAGGTGATCGTCTCGTCGAGAACGGAATCCTCCGGTTGGCTACCTCTAACATGTGAGCAGTCTAGCGAGTTACAAAGAGAAAGAAAGAGAGTGAGAGAAGGACAGGTGGGGTTATTTCCCAGGTAGTACACGCACGCGATGCCCCGGACTCGATGCCCAGGTTCGATTTAATGGTGGGGGAAATTTAGGTTACTCGTAGCACCAAGGGAATGTGGGCCGACTATATACTGGCTCATCACGATCCTCCGTCAGTTCATTCCTTCTTTGTATTTCCAATTCGTAAGACCGATCTTCTTCAATCTCTTCCTCAACACTCGGCCTCTTTCTGTCAATCGTCGTTGGATTTTTCTTGCTTACGAGAAATACTTCCTGCCGATTTTATTCCCCGAACTTAAATCGTACAGGAAGAAAAGGAAAAGAAAAAAAGAAGAAGAAGAAGGAGGAGGAGGAGGAAGATAGAGATTTTTGCTGCGAATTTTTTTTCCAGTGAGTACGACTTTTATTATCTTCTTTTTTATTGCTTTCTTTTTTTTTTTTTTTTATCTTTTTCTTTCTTTTGCAAATAAGATTTACGTGAATTCTTAAGAAATTATGAAAGAAGATATTTTGTTATATCGTCGGTGAGAAAATTTTGTCAAGATTCGAATCGATTGCTGCTCCGGTATCTTTTCTCAACTTTGTTTATTGCGGATTTATTTGCAACTTCGTAGGATTATGTTAGATCAACTTATTTATCGTAAAATCTCGTAGTTTAATCTCGTAGTTTAATCTCGTAGTTTAATCTTCGTTATTGGTTTTGATTTTTCATTTCATAAAATTAGAATCCATCTGTGATCTTGATCGCGAAATAGCTTGAAATATTACGCACAGATATACATACGTGTTTTTCGTTGATAACTATATACGATGTTCGTACTTTCTTTTTTTATAAGTATATCATACATTTATTTTAAGTCTATGACGAATTATGACCTATGACGTCTTCCTATAAAAAAAAAAAAAAAAAAGAGAGAAAAGAAAATAAAGAGAAAAAGAAATTTGCATAGACGAATGTCTATTTAAATGTCTAAAAATAAGTTTTGTAGAATATATTTCTTTCTTTTTTGTATAATTTAAATTCTTCGATTGAATAAAATAAGGATTAATAATAAAAAAGTGATTTGTTGAATTATATCAACTTCGTTGAAAAGATGTCAATAACTTTACAACTCGTTAGCTTTGCGTTGATCAGGTCCGGAACATATGATGAGATTCTGGTTCCATGTGCAATGATCCGCTTTAAATAAGATAACCTGATATCGTAAGCTTTGCTTCCATATAAAAGAAAAACTTTTGAGTTTTCATCAAAATTCTAATTTTTTCACTGCTCGTAAAAATAAAACGTTAATATATTTTTGAATAAAATGTAGAGAAGAAGGGAGAGAGAGAGAGAGAGAGAGAGAGAGAGAGAGAGAGAGAGAGAGAGAGAGAGAGGACAAAAGATAGGACTCTCTTCTGTAATTTAAAATATTAATAATTTTTAATATATTGAAGATAAAAACAAGTTATAGAATGTTTTTATCTCAATATATATTATTTTGTTATCGATAAATTTTAACGCATTTATTATAGTCAAAATTATATATTACAATACTTTATTTTTGATTATCTAGAAAAATAAAACAGTGGAAAAAATCAAATTCAAAAATCAAAAATCTTTTTGTTCAAAAGACAAAATTTGTATACAATATGTATTTTACATCATTTTGCACAGATACATTTCACCAGTTACTTTCATGTTGTACAAATTCGACGGAAATGATTGATATTTTAAATAGCACAATGTAAAGTATCGCATATATATATATATATATATATATATATATATATATATATATATATATATATATGTAATTATCAATGACTCGTTACATCACGAAGAATTATATGTAATCTGAACGCGTATATAAAAAACCCATTAAGAGAGATTTTCTGCGAAGACAGTTTGTCAATGTCATCTAAAAAGTCGCTAAACATATACTTTCTCTAGTATTCGATAAAAAAAGAAAAGTAGAAGAATAAAAAAAAAAAAAAGAAAAGAAAATTCAAAAGGAAAAAAGGAAAATAAAAAAAGCGTTAAAGAAATTTCACTAATACAAGTAAGATAATAAGCAAACATGCAACTAACCGTTCGTCCTTACGCAAGAAACTTTAGGCTCGTTAAGAACCGATTGCGTATGTATCTTCCTAAGAGAACAAGTACATAATCCATAGTTTAATGTTCCTACTTCGTATACATATCAACGTATGTACATAGATGCAATAAGTTTGCTTATAGCAACTTTCGAGAGCAAGACTTTTGACCGTACGCCTCTTGGTTTTGCGAAATCAAATGCTTCTCTCGTTTAAGTCTGCTTAACCATAAGCAATGTTTTTATCTCCCTCCTTCTATTCATCATTCTACACACACATACACACACACACACACACGCGCGCACACACATCTATATCAATGTGTATATATATATATATATACTTTCGCGAAAGTAAACTCAATAAATTATATTGATTCTTTATTGCAATCTCTCTCCATTACGAAAGAAATATTTACTTTCTTTATATTATTTTGAAATCTTTCCGAAAATATTTAGAAATATGTATGTTTATTCAAAAATTTTTTCTTCATAGTTCATTACGTTATTTTTATTATTATTCTGATTTTAATTTAAACATTTTTTTTTTTTTTTTTAATCGGTAAATTCAATGAATTAATAATTCTATTCACTTGTAAATAGAATTTTTCTTTGGTATTTACAATAATATTTATTTTTTCTCAATTATTTTTTTATTTTTTTTAAAAGGTAATATCAAATTCTCCCGACTCTTTTGATCGATTATTTAATCCTTGTAGAGAATAAAATATTAAAAAGCATTTTCGTGTACAATAATGGCAAACCATGTTCCACAGAAACGTTCGCAGTAGTATGAAATTATCGTCTCTCGGATTAGTAGGGTGTTTCTAATTTATATGCCTCCGACTCTTTTGTTCTCCTCGTCTAATCTGCATACAATGTCAAAAGCTTGTCGTCAAAACAATTAGTCACGCGGCCTGTTGCGAGAGAAGCGCGAACGCTTTCCATATGGCGAGTACTCATCACCGAAACGATTTGTCTGCGAACGTTCACAGAACTCCAAGTATCTGAGTGACGATTAATTAGCTCGAAGAATTAATTAATTTCTCTTTGAGATTAATTAATTTCTTATTTCTAGTATTGAAATGACGTACAACTCGACTACGGTGACTTTTCATTGAGTGCCCTCAGCTCGAATGAAATATTAATTTTTATATCATTTTTCATTATTTCGTTTATTATAAAAATACTTGAAAGCAATTAATTTTTTAAATGCGAATAATTTTTTTTAGATAAAACTATTTATTAACTATAGGAGGAACTGTCAAGCGTTGAATCGTCGCTGTTTGTTGTACCGTTGCTTCTATGGTAAAAAACGGACCGGCATCTCGGCGTTTATTCGGAACGCATCCGAGCCATTCTTCTTCGTTGCTTGCGGCAAAAAGTTCGAACCATGAGCTCTTGGTCATCGTTACGCTTCCATTCGCCTTCGGTTACGTCGGAATTCGTTTGAAAATTGTTCCCGAATGCGCGACCGACTCTCCATACGACGAAACACGTTCGTTCTATTAATTAAAAATCGCTAATCTACGTGTAATGATCTTTTAATGATCTCAATTCACCTTTACCTATTTCCTTACGTAAAATTTTTTTTTCAATAAACAATCAATAAAAAAAAAAAAATTAGATCAAGTTTGTATTTTCAAAAAGACATTTATTTTAATACTAAAATTCTTATTTTTAGACAAAATAAAATCCTTATTAATTTGATTCATATAATATAATATAATAAAATCTTGAAATATATAATATAAACATAAAACTTTCTCTCTCTCTCTCTCTAATTCTCTTTAACGAGATTAAGTTGTTAGTATAATATATTTTTTTTTATAGTTAAATTTTTTTTTTTTTATTTTGTAACCTAGATCGATTAATTTTAATACTATTTTATTTTAATTTAATTTTTATAGTTTAATTTTTTTTTCTTTTTAATTTTGTAACCTAGATCGATTAATTTTAATATTATTTTATTAAAAGAACGATCACATTTATCCTACATAGATGATGCGTGAACGAAGAGATGCGTGAAATTGGTGGCGATAAAATTAAGAAGGATGTTCGTAAAATGACTTGGCACATTAAACGAGTAAGCCCTTTTAATAGAGTAGACGAGGAGAAGCTTCTCTTAAATGCGAGTTTGTATATCTACGTTAAGTTCGTTTCAAATCGTTGCGTTGAACCAGGTAAAGTAGTAAGCCGGCCAGCTAACGGTTACACCACTCTTACAGCTACGCACACAAGCTTACACACGCAGACCAGGAACGATCGTGGCCGATCTCTCCTTCCGAGAGAACTGTCTTGTACGGTTATCATTCTCATTCACGTTCTCGCAGTCACATTCTCATTCCCATTCTCATTGTCATTCTCATTTTCTTAAACGACGAAGACGAGCTCTCGCGAACTACGAATTCGAAAAGATTTTTCTATTTTTCCTTCTTTTCTATTCTTTGTCCCTTCCCCGTCTGAAAAAGTCAAAAAAATTTTCTTTCAAGACGCCATGTTAAAAGCACGTTAGAAGGATAAATCCAACTGTCTTTTATCGTTTACGATTCATTCCAAGTCCGCAAACGTCCGGTCTCTATCTGAATCCTCGAGAGGTAGAAAGGCGTTCGAACGAGGTCGAAATTAAATGTCGTCGGTCGACCTTGTAAGGTGGGCCATCGAGAGAGACTTCCAATGTTCTAGTTCGCGCTTACTTCGTTCAGAAAGTATGCGGATAGATCTTAATTATCACATATAGATATTAATTATATAAAAAGATTTCAAGGTCTTTATATTCTCTCAATCCCTTTCTCTTCTTCTTCTTTTCTCTTTTTTTTTTTTTTTTTCTATCGAAACGTTTCTTCCTTTTCCTTCTTTCTTTTTTTTTTTTTTTCTTTCTTTCTCACTGTTCAATTAATTTCATAAAACATTAAGAATATTTTTTTATATTTTTCATTGGCTCGATATATATTATTAAATGATATCTTTAAAATTACATTGCGGAAGCTGAAATTATTAAGAAATTTGCATGAAATAACATTCGCAACGGTACAAGTTTGAAGATCGTTTTTTTTTTTCCGATTCTTTTGATGAAGAAGAATAAGAAGAGGAGGAGGAGGTGGTGGCCCGGGGCAATGCACGTGTCGTTTCGAGATCCATCGATCTTGAACCGAGAGAGGAGAGATATCTGAACTAATGAGCCGATTCTTGAACAACTTTCCTTTCTATTAATGTAGCGCATCGTTCGACGAACGAAAACAAAGTTTCGATCTTCCTGCTATCTCACGTTTTCGCTAGACTAGACTTCCTCTTCTTTTTACTTCATTGAAAGAGATTTTTCGATCCATAGGAACTTCGAAGTTAGTTTTCTCCGACTCTTCCTCGTTTTCTTATCGATGTCACATCGTATAAGGAAACGGGATCAAAAAAAAAAAAAAGAAAAAAAGAAAAAAGACAAACAAAAAAACAAAAACAAAAATCTTGCCAACTTTTTCTTCCTTTTCTTCATTTTTTTCTCTCTCTCTCTCTCTCTCTCTTTTTTTTTCTTTCTCCTTCCTTTTACTTCCGTTCTTTTCCTTTTTCTTCGAAAAGCAAAG
The DNA here is from genome assembly GCF_912470025.1 of Vespa velutina. Taxonomy (NCBI): domain Eukaryota; kingdom Metazoa; phylum Arthropoda; class Insecta; order Hymenoptera; family Vespidae; genus Vespa; species Vespa velutina. The sequence goes on from NC_062196.1 coordinate 2,587,955, forward strand.
CCTTAAAATTGAACTTTCGTTCGAGTCCGTTTAAATGCAAATTTTAACGAAGACAAGAAAGATGAAAAAAAAAACATAAAAAACAAAAAATAAGAAAGAGAATTAAAAAAAAGAAAAAAAAAAAACATAAAAAGAGAATAAAAAAAAGAAGTTGAAATTATTCAACGGTTTAGAAGTCGTCACCTCGTTCCAGGTCGAAACTTTCCTTTTAAAAGTGTTTTGTGAGTGTTATAAGTTATAATTTTCGTTCTGTAAAGTTTGCGTCGCTTCAACGAACGAGATATCGTTGCTTAACGCTTTACCGATCGTACTTGAATAAATTGAAGAGTTAGAATTATTTATCATTTTACTTGTTATATATTCATTCTGATAATAAAACAAAAAGAAAAGTAAAAAATCAAAGGCGCTTTGAGTAATCATCGAAATTATTTCTTTTCTTTCTTTTTATTTTTTTTTTATTTCTTTTTTTATTTTTCTTTTTTTTTTGTGAAAAATATTAGAATTCACTTGTAAACCGAGGGAATCGGATTTCACAAAGATAAACTAATCAAAATTCAAAATCTTAACGGAAACGGATGTTCACTCATATAACTGGTAACGAAAGTTTGTTACAGTATGCATTTTATTTGATCTCGTCGCACTTTCAGGTAACAATGTTGTTGTAACTAGTTTTTCATGACGGTAATCAGGGAGAAGATTTCGTCATAAGTTGAAACGGAAGTCGCGTATTTTTTACGAGTAATATATTTTTTGAATTGTAATTACAAATTGTGTAATTAATGTGCAATCTTTCTTTTCTAATTTAAAAAGTACATTGTTACACGTATACATTCATACGTTCATTTTCTTGTAGATTTGATTAAAATTTGATAGTAAAAGAAAAAGAAGATTTTTCACGTGTCAAAAAAAAAAGAAAGATAATAATAATAATAATAATAATAATAATAATATTAATAATTACAAGTACGGATCGAATATTTCGAGGAAATAATTTCTGAATTTTCTGTTACTAATAATGAATTTTAACGTTACGCAAGTATATGTATATATATATATATGTACATATATACACATACTCGTACACTCATATGTGTATATATATATAGTAATAATATAGTAATAATAATATTCTCAACATCGTTAATTTTTCTAACAAACTTCCCTTTCTAACGCGTCTTAAGCATACGTCTCTATAGATTACATTAGATTTTTTTCCCTTGCGTAATCCTGTCTTATGTAATTCCTGTCATCACTGTAGTTATTTCTGATCATTCGTCTTATTATAACAATCACTATTATTTAACACCTCTATCTACATTCTCTTTCTCTTCGTTTCTTTTTTTATTTCTTTCTTTTTTTTTTTTTTTTATTATCCCGTATTTAAGCAAATGATATTACTCGCTATTTCTTTGAATCTTTTAACTTATCTTCCCATCCTTATTAAAGTACTCTTTCTTTGTATTTTCTTTTCCTTTCTTCTTTTTGTTTTTCTTTTTTTTTTCTTTTTCGACGTTGTATAATCTCAATATGAGGACGATCCTACTTATTTTTGTCTTATCCTCCTCATTATAAAGATAGTAATCATTACTACAGCAAGGATCTTCTAGCTTAATTAACGCGAACAACGAAGAAAGCTAAACCGTTTTGCACGCTCGTTTGAGAGCAAAGGAAAATGGATTCGCACGTGATGAAACCAAACGATACGTTCTTTCCCAGCTCTTTCGAACTCGTTCGTTCAAGAAAATGTCGTGTAAAAGGATTTAACGCATGTCACGCTCGTATGCACATGAAACTCTATGATATATGATTAAAATGGCTCTGTGCCGAAGAGAATCGTTGTATCTATTTGAAAAGAGAAAAAAGAAAAAAGAGGTGGAAGAAGAAGAAGAAGAAGAAGAAAAAGAAGAAAAAAATACCTCACGCTATTGTGCATGAAAAACGAACGACTTCGAATAAGCTCACGATTAACTCGGTTTGTCGTATAAAAGACACGCTCTTACTATCTCTTTAGTAATGCTTTGAAATAAGAAAGTTTTAATGGTTCGTTCGACGATCGTTATTTTCGTTTCACTAAAGTAGAGGATGAAAGAAATTGAAAGGGAATCGATGTCTGTAACATTTCTTTTTTTCTTTCTTTCTTTCTACTGAAATCTATTCGATATAATGTAAGATTGTGCGAAAAGACATTACGACATATATAAAAAAAAAAAAAAAAAAAAAAAAAAAAAAAAGCAAGAATGATTATCTTCTTACGATAAGATATATCATAGAAAGCTGAGTGCAAAAGACTCAAACACGTATCACTTTATGATCCTTAATGCGAAGTGGATAATAGATGTATCTATCTTTCTTTCGGAAGATATGAATTAATGATAATAATAATATTTTCAAACAAGATCGTAGGATCGTTCGTCCGATGAATTACAATTTCGATTTCTCTTTCTTAATGGGGGAAAAAAAAAAAAAGAAAAAAAAAAAAGAAAAAAAAAAATAATAATAATAATAAAAAGGAAAAGAAAAAGAGAAAAGGATAATTGAAATCATACTAAATGCACCAAATGAATTTGTGTATTAGGATCACGAACGTCGTCGTCGTTATTTTCTAATCAAATTCGACGATAGGACGAAATTTAGTATTTGAAAGTTGTTGGACGAGAGCGAAAGACTTCGATGACTTTGGAGAAAGGCTCGAGAAAGGACATTGAAATTTCTATACGTGGATCGTGATCTACGCGTTAAAATAGTATCTATACTGTTTTAAATCGGTCGTCGTCGAGACGGCCAGTGTTGTCGATCCTAATCTCTCGACGGTAGTACGTCGCTTTGGAAAGGCAAGAAAGGCTCATCGAAGATTCAAAGGAGTCAGGAGAGAAAGGCTCGATAGAACATTTGCCAAGAATCTTTTACTAGTATGTCTTTCCTCTAAGACGATCGGTTCTACCTTCTCTTCGTTTCTTCCTAGTCTTACGGCTAAACTTCTTAACTCGAACGTCAACAACAACGAGTTTTACTGTCGGACGCTCACCTAAGGCCGGTAAACTCGACTCGCACGGTCTTCGTGACACTCGTCGTATCACGAACAGTTTAGAAAGTCTCGTCCTCTCGTTCTCTCGTCACCTCGGATATATCCATCTAGGATATGTATACCTATATATATCGTATATGTATAGAAAGGTACTGATTATGTTATTGCATTCGAGTTCGAGGAAAGTCACGGATTTTTGCAGTATCGTCGAAGGGAGAAGTAGAGAGAGAAAGAGAGAGAGAAAGAGAGAGAGAGAGAGAGAGAGAGAGAGAGAAATAATAAAAATAAGATATAAAAAATTGTGGTTTATAAAAAAGAAAATGTACATTCTTCGATTCATCAATTTAATATAAATTATGATCAATATAATATAAATTATGATTAATAGAAATATCTAATATGTATTTAAATATCTAGATGTATAAGCGCGAGTATATATTTTTACATTTTTAAATCCATCTTTTTTCTTTTTTCTTTCTTTCTTCTTTTCTTTCTTTTTTTCTTTTTTTTTTCTTTTTTTTTTTTTTTACTTAAAGACGATTTATTTTTCAAATTTTCGGGGGAAGAAATGAAATGTCTTTTCAATTAACAAATTTACGATCGGAAAAATGCAACGATACCATTTACAAAATCTAAAGAGATCCATTAGCATTAGAGAGGAAAAAGTCGTACGATTTTCAGACGACGCGAGCTTCAGATAGTCGTCGATAAGCCGAGAATATACGATGATGGATCGTCGAGTTCGGGTCTTTCGAGGAGATGTCGTTTCCTTCGAATTTTTCACAACGTGCGACACCGGGTTACAGCGATCGGGCTTCATTCCCGATGAATTTCCTTCTTCGGTTGGAACGTACACGTAGTACGGAGTTAAGATAAAAAAGCACAAGTTTGCCCGTATATGTACCGCCGCCCCCTCTTCTCTTCACCTTCCTCCGATATGTGTACGTATCCTTATGTAGGTATGTATGTAAGTACTTACGCCTTCCGTGATTACATGAGTCTGTTATGTTCCCGTCAACTTTTCGAAGAGAGTTAGTTTCTCTTCCCGTCGAGTTTGACACTTCGTTCGATTTGTCCTTATAACGGCTTTCATAGAAATTTTTTTCTTATCTTTTTTCTTTCTTCTTTTTTCTTTTTCTCTTTTTTTTTTTTTTTGTTTTTTTTTGTTTGTTTCTTTTTTTTTTTTTTTTTGTATACATCTAATTTAAGCTCCAAAGAAAATAAATTACGCGATAATTTCGTATATGGAAATATTACCGCGTGGAACGAATAAATAAATTATATCCTCTTTTTCTTCTTTTCTTTCTTCTTCTTCTTCTTCTTCTTCTTCTTCTTCTTCTTCTTCTTCTTCTTCTTCTTCTTCTTAAGAATTTTCCCAAAGATTTCATTCTTTAACAAAGTAGTAAAAAGTTATTCGTACGAATTTAATCATTAATAATCGTACATATGACGGATTAAAAATAAGAATTGAAAAACTTCCTCGATTGAGCTTTTGATGAAATTAAAATTATAATTTATATGTGATAATTAATATAAATTTATAATTACAAAAGTCTAAAATTTTTTAAAACCTAAAATTATAAAAAATAATATTTTAGAAACGACATAGGAATAAATTTGTTTTGGTAAAAGATATTTTAAAATGTACTTGGTCATCGGGTCACTGGGATCCATCTGTCTCTTTCTTTCTTCTCTCTTTCTCTTTACGTAGACGTTTAGAATGTATACGTGATTAACGAGAACACACACGTGCATATGTACACACGCACACGCATACACATATACATCATTAACAAGTAATCTTTTCCTGACCGCGGTCGTGGTACCATCAACGCGTTTTGCATTGGATAAACTTGAAACGACTACGAGACGTATGAGCGAATCGCATGCATACCACGTTCAGTATGCTCGTGTACGTGTTCGTGAAAAAAAAAAAGAAAAGAAAAAGAAAAAAGAAAAAAGAAAAAAGAGAAAGAGAGAGATGGAAAACTCTCACCTTACCCGTCCTTTTGTGCGACAGTTTGCGCGTTTTAGGGGCTTTAATTTCCGTACGAATAGGTTCGATCGAATTACGAGACGAAAATTCGAACGAACGACGATGAGATTTTTCCATCGAGATTTTTGTCGTTATTGAATAAAATGAAACAAAAAAAAAGAAAGAAAAAAAGAAAAAAAAAAAAAAGAATATGCGACAGTAATCTTTGATTTAATTGAAAATTCCTGTTTTGAACATAAATATTAATTGAAACATAAATATTAATTATTATTTAATTACTCATTAATTAATTATTTATTTAATTATTTATTGAATAATTATTAATTAATTAATGTGTTTGTTTCACTATCGATTAAAATTAGACAATATATTTCATCCTATGAAATTTATTATATTAAAACGATCGCAAGTGCAATAAGGTAAACTTAAACGATAAAAAGTAGGTGAAAGATAAAGGTATATCGTATATAATGTTCTATAACGGTATATTCAACTAATACCATACGTGCCTTGCTTTCAAGAGTTGCGAATTATATATCAATAGGACATCGCCCCCATTCATTGAGACTTAGAGAAAAGGAAAAAGAGAGAAAGAGAGAGAGAGAGAGAGAGAGAGAGAGAGAGAGATTTTATATCGTTTGTTTTTTCTCTTAGCAGAGAAAACATCGTTTGAAGATTTTCTACTATTTCTTGGAGATATTTTACGATTTATAAGGTTTACTTTTGTTGTGATTTTCACGATCCAAAATACGAAATAGTGAAGAGAGTTGCTCGTGAAAATTCTCTCTCTTTTCTCTTTCTCTCTCTCTCTCTCTCTCTCTCGCAAATTTCCACGTTTCGAGTCAATCTCACACGTCGTTGAAGTTCCAGCATCCAATCTTCGATTGTCTCTCTCTCTCTCTCTCTCTCTCTCTCTTTCTCTCTTTTTCTTCCTCTCTCTTTCGAAGTGAATGCATCGTGAGAAAATAGCGAAAGATAAGCGCGAGTGAATTGAAGAGTTGTATCGGCTCGCAACACTCACGGAGAAAGCGCAAGTACCGAACATCGTACCATGATTAAAAGCAGACAGAGAAAGAGATATATAAGGAAGGAAACAGAGAAAGAGAGAAAGAGAGAGAGAGAGAGAGAGAGAGAGAGAGAGAGAACAAAGTACGTATTTAATGAGACAAACCATCTTCTATCTCGCTCTTTTCTACCGAGCATTATAAAAGCGTGCGGATCATTGAATGCGTGGGAGTTAGCAAACTCGTCTATATCTTCCTCTTCACTTCCTAGTATTTCCTCCTCTAATACGAATAACTAGCATTTTTTCACGAATCGATCGAGAAAATCAAATTTCTCTATAAAAATATTTCAATGGAACTCATCACTTTTTTTTTTTTTTTTTTTTATTAATTCAAGACCAATGTCCTGATATATATATATATATATATATATATGGTTATCGTAAATATAATATAAAATGAAAGAGAGAAAAATTGATAATTTCAACGACGATTCTATAGTTAAATATTTCAATGATGATTAAATATTTCAATGATAATTAAGCCGAAAGTGATTGATGAAGTTGTTGTTGGTCTCGAACGAAAGTTTTGGACGGTAGATTAAATTCCGTGTTTTATGTTAATGTCACTTTTACGAAGAGGGTAAAGAAGAGTCGTTTCTTACGGTTCTTTAACCATAAGATATATGAGAATTTTTCTTAAAGAGTATAAAGAATACGAACGTAATATAACGCTCGATTTAATCACCAATTGTTTATGACATACTGCTATTAAGCGAACACGCTATATTAAATATACTTGTTATTATTCATTAGAAAGATCTCGATTTAATAAAATAATGATTAACGATTTCGAATTAATGAATCTTAGCGGAATTCTTATATCACAAGTATACTTTACAAATAGATAATGAATATAATTTATTTTTATTGTCTTGAAAATAATTGATGTGATGATAATAATTAATGTTATAATGCGAACATATTGCATATAAATATATAAAATATAAAAATGTTTATGGTTAACCTTAATAAAGTTAAGGTAGTAGAAAAGCTCGATACGTCTGCGACGTGTTAACTAACGATACTGGAAGGAATTTCATTTTTATAGTGTTCTTACGCGCAATTTAATGTTTCGACGCTGAGGTTAATGTACCTTTGCCTTTCAGACTGGTTTACGAGTACTGAGAATGTAAGAATACGGACGTACGTGATCATTTGAACCTGACATTTACGGTAACCGACGTGAGAGTGATCAACCAGTACTTCGTGATTATTTCAAAATCCAAACTGCAACTTCCTTACGGTCACGTTCATCCTATAATTTGCGAGTTTAAGATACTACATTTACGATTTTATGAACCGCATGATAAATCCGATGATGAATACCAAGAAATATGACAAATATACAAAACTTATGAACCGCAAGAAAAAGACCTTACCGAACCGCATAATAAATCTGACGAATATCAAGAAATATGATAAATATATCCAAGTTATGAGCAGGTAGAAATGAGACGTTATATGACGTCATGATAAATCTGACTAAAGTAAAGAAATATGATAAATATATTAAAGTTTATTAACATTAATCATATAGTGTTTCTTTTTTTTTTTTTTTTTTTTTTTTTTTTTTTTTTTTCTAAAAAGGTTATCTGATGATAATAATCTAAATAACAGAGTAGTTATAAAAAAAAGGTCGTAGAAAATATTTATCAAATGATTTAAAAAATAGCAATACAATAATCGTTATGTAGCAGAAATATTTTTATAATAATTTTATAATATTCGTTCAATTTCACTTCGGACCGAAATAAATAAGAAAATGTAAAGAAGGAATCTCAACGATTATACAGTGGAATCTTAGAAGCCATGAACGATCGAACTATACGTTAAAGATTCGCTATAAACCGAATGATAGCGATTCGTAGAAAGTCGTTCTCGGTTCTTCACCAATGAAAGTCATTAGTAAAACGATCGGAGGCTATCTCGATCTGTGCGATGCGTGAAATCGATCCTTGATCATCCAGCTTCTTCGTCTTTTTCTTCTGTTTTTCTTCTTTTTATCCTCGGGCTCTACTCTCGTCATTACCCGACAGAATTATATTTCAAGTCACGTGTTCTCTTCCTCGATCGAGATTGGAATTGCATCGGTCTTATCCGTATAAACCATTGAAATAAAAAATCTCGGAAAAAATTTGAGAGCGAAGGAAAATTTAATCACACATTTATGTATATTTATATATATATATATATATATATATATATATATATATATATATATATATATATATATAAATCAAAAAACAGCAATATCATTTTTCTAAATATATTTTCTAAATATATTTCTAAATATCATATATCATTTTCTAAATATATATATATATATATATATATTTCTAAATATAATGAACTATATTCTAAACATAATAATTATATTCATATTTAACTATAGTTAAGTTCATTATCAATATGAAACTAGTTTTAAAATATCCTAAATTTTTTAATTTTTAATAATATATCTGATCGATAAGTATATGCGATCATCCGATATTTTTTATATCTTAGTATTATAAACTTCTGATCGAATATTCTCCAAAATATTTCTTAACGTCTCATTCAGTGGAATATTTTTATCAACATTCCTACGTTATCTTTTCTTCTTTTTTTTTTTTTTTTATGTATATATCTCGCTTAAGTTGCACAAATTATTTACTTGATTGAAATTGAATTGGAAATTGGCAAAATTAAGATTCGATGTTGCAATCGGTAATTCAGATGGAATTTCTATCTTCAATGGAATTCGAGACCAAAAACGGTGATATTACGAAAGACGGTAGCCTGTTATCGATATGACGTAACGGAGACCCATCGATATATCATAATTTTTTTTCTTTTTTCTTTTTTTCATTTTCGTTTGCTACCACCTTTTACTTTTATCATAAATATCAATCGTACGTTTCATAACGTAATAGCTCTTGAATGAATAAATTTTGAATGGTAAATTTAATGATTACATATAGTATTACATGAAAAGATGATAATGTTCTTAAAATTCATATCCGAGTTTATAGTTGGAACGTAAGTAATGTGAAATTTCATTCAACTAAGAATAAATTTAATTCAAAAATTTCCCGAAATTTACTTTAAATTTAACGATTTAATTTATCTCCCAATGGAACAAGCCAAAAATATCATATCATACACGAAACGTACATACTTTCTTTTTTTTCTTTTTCTATTCAAGGTTTAGGAGTATGAGGATTATCGTCTGTTTGCTGTTCCTCGGCGTAATCGCCGTGAACGCCCAGCGTCGATTGTCCTTGCCGGATCCACGAAGTTGTGCGAATCGTAAGTATTCTACATAAAATTTTATAATAGATTTTCGAGGGGATAAAGAGAAAAGAAGAAGATAAAAAAAAAGCGAAAATAAAATAGAGAAAAAGAGAACTTTCATTTCAGATGAATGAAATATAAATAATATCTGTGCTATATTATGATACAATTAAAAATATTTTATTAATGCTTTAGAGATCATTATTATATTCGTTCGATTAATGGTTAATTATAAAAAAATAAAAGAAAAAAGACAATGATGGATAGAAAGTAACGTTCCGATCGATTACAACGTTTCGATACAGCAATGATATCGGACAATCTTCACAACCTAGATCCCCTTCGATTTGAGAGAGAAAAAAAAAAAAGAACAAAAAAGAAACTTTCGCGAATTTAAAAGAAATTTTTTTCGAACGAAGAAACATGAGAGTCTGTGATTTAGAACGGAGGTTCTTAAACGACGATAGTCACGAAAGTATCCATCTATAATTACGATTTAAGTATGCGTCGCGTTTCCCGGCTGTAATAATATTTCATTCGAGTTTGAGCACTTTATTGTAGTTAAGTTAAATGTTTTGTGCGACGATTAAAGAGACGTAGTTAACCCTAACCAACTGACCATGGCTAATCGTAGGGATTTTGCTGCAGTTATTCACTGCCCCTCTTCTCTCTCTCTCTCTCTCTCTCTCTCTCTCTATATATATATATATATATATATATATATATATATATATATTTCTTTCTCAAGTTTTATGTATATATATATATATATATATACATTTTTCTTTCTCTTCCTTTTTCTCTCTCCTTGTCTATCTCCCTTTCAATTTCTTTTCCACTTCCGAAGGTTATATTTTATTACGTGAGAAAGAGGACAAACTATCGGGTAGAAAAAATCGAACATCCATGTAAGTATTTATGTCGGTAATTTTTACATCTCTATTACCTTTTTCTTTTTTTTTTTCTGTTTTTCTTTTTCCAATCGATATAAATTCGTTCATTATCGATTTGTCCTATATTATGATAGATCGCTAAATTATTATCTATTCGTATTACTTCATCGAAACTTATTGAACTCTTTCGTTACTCAAGCGTATAGTAACTATACTCAGACAAGAAAACAGAAATCATTGATCCACGGATATGGCAATCAAGTGTTTCAACGAGATGTCTCGTCCTTCTCCGCTTTCCTAATCAAACGTATCCAAAGCCTTTTATTGATCATTAATGCGGTCGACTTGAGACAGAGATGGTAGCGCAACGAATTCATGTTTTTGATGTAAACGGATTTAACGATCGTTTTACAAAATATATAGTAACTTCAAAGCTATTTATATGATATAGATCATCGATGTTTAAAAAATAATATAAATAAATAAATAAAAGAAAAGAAAAGAAAAAGAAAATAAACAGATCGAAAAGGAACACATCGATTATTGTATTTAAAAAAAAAAAACAATGGCAATCTTGTGTAATTATTATCTCGATTCGCAGGCGTTCGTCATGCGAGTTACAGGGACGCAAGGGGTGTCTCTCATTCGTACTTCTTCAGTTGGGAACATTTGCCAACTAGAAGCCTCGAGGTGGACTGGCTTGATGCTCGTAACATTTGCCGTCGTCATTGCATGGACGCGGTATCTCTCGAGACGCCACAGGAAAATGAATTTATCAAGCAAAGAGTAGCCAGAGGTAAATTTATGTGAACTTTGTGTAACATACGATTCGTATTCGATGGATACATTCTCATTTAAACGTATTTTAAAAGACAAATTTCAGCTTTCGTTGATAAGATTTTATTTTCGATAGTAAATCTTCATTTCTCGTTATAATATTCCACGAATTACATTGCTAGGAAAAGAGAGAAAAAAAAATTTCTTTCGTAACATCCAACGCATTCGTAGGGTATATCTTTTGAATTAAATTCTCTCGTGTTGTAAGAAAAGTAATATTTGTGTTACGAGATAAATTTCAAGTACGTATTTCGTAACTCACGTAACATACTCGTTTTTATTGAAATACGTAGTTCACTTTCACCAAAGTCGTAAAAAAATGAAATTAAGAGAACGAAAAATGGTATCGCGTGTATCGGACTCCCACGATGTATTATAAAATCTCAAAATGATCTTTTGGGTAATTTAAATCGGATACGTGAGAATAAAAAAAGAAAAATGAAAAAAGAAAAAAAGAAAAGAAAAGAAAAGAAAACGAAAGGAAGGATTATAAAATTAGAGAAAGATATCCCTTTAAAATGATTTACACTTTAATCGACATTTAATATTACATATTATATATATTTGCTGTATCAAAAGTTTTCTTAATATAATATAAATGATCATAAGTTGAAAATTATCATAGATTTGGATTCATGCGAAAAGGTAGAAATTAGATTTTCGAAGTGAGGATCGAATAATTTCGAATCAAGGGAAATATTATTTAACGCGATTCCGTCGTCAGGAAACGTGAGATACATCTGGACTTCTGGACGTAAATGCAATTTTAACGGTTGCGACCGTCCCGATCTTCAACCGCAAAATGTCAACGGATGGTTCTGGTCTGGATCCGGTGCTAAAATCGGACCGACCAGCCAACGTAATTCTGGGGATTGGAGCCATACTGGTGGATACGGTCAGCCACAGCCAGACAACCGCGAGGCTGCTCAGGTACTGCGGTCTTTTCCATTCTCTCTTTACTTTCCCTTCGATTTCGTTCGTCCTATTCGCGTTCGATTTTCTCATCTTCACTTATCCAATTCTATTTGATTGAAACTCCTTACAAAAAGACCTTTCTCTTTTCCATTCTATTACCTTTCTTACGATCTATCGTAGATCGTATTTCATATAGGAAATATCCTCTGATTTTTATCAATTTCAACATGACACGACTTCATTTGTGTTCATGAAGAAGAAAAAGAAAGAAAGAAAAAAGAAAGAAAGAAAGAAAAAAAAAATACGAAGAAAGAGTTATCCCTTGAAAGATCTTGATTTTAACATTTATCATCACAGGGTAACGATGAATCCTGCCTGTCCATTCTCAACAACTTCTACAACGACGGCATTAAATGGCACGACGTTGCCTGTCATCACGTAAAGCCATTCGTTTGCGAGGACAGCGATGAGCTTCTGAATTTCGTCGCCTCTCGAAACCCGGGAATCCGTTTGTAAAGGTGTAAATGCATTCAACGAGAGACAACCCAGACGAGATCCCACAACGGACGATAGACGCGATAATTAAGATAATGTCATTTCGCGGTTATCCCATATTGCCGTTTATTTATGATTTACTAACCGATAATTTTTTATTTACGAAATTTGAGACTCTTTTAATCTTTTGTGATTCGTCAAGAGACAAAAAAGAAAAAAAAAAAATTATTGAACGATTAGATAATAGAGCACATATACGAAGTAAGGTGGCGTAGCAAAAGTATTATATATATATGTCATCATTTTGTACCTTTTCTTTTTTCTTACATAAATATATATATATATATAGTTTATAATGTATCCTTCGATTTGTATCACATTATGAAAGGAAATTTCTCACGGGATGATCGAAAGTAAGTTTCGAATGATTTTTTTTTTTTTTTTTTTTTTTAAAGATATATCATCGACATAATATATACTTTTATTTTGCTTTTTGATTACATAAGTATTTTATATAATAATATATTTCCGATATCATAGGGATATAATTTTTTAATACGATTAAACAGAGATTCCTTTAAGCAAACTAATTATAATTATTCGATTATCATATAAATTTAAATATCGTAATAACACCAAGAATATTTAAGATGCAACAATAGTCTCGATTTCCAAAGCTGATACGCCGCTTTGTTTAAAAGGTAAATAGACGCCTCCAAAGACTTGCAAGCCAAACATCGTAATATTTTCCACGTCCAGAGGTTCCCCATTTGGTATTTTTCGACCATGGTAATAAGGCTTAAAACTATTTAACTTTAAAGAGACAGTTGAGAATTCTTCGCTTGACATTGGCGCCTGGATTAATGACGTAAAAAAAAAAAAAAAAAAAAAAAAAAAAAAAAAAAAAAAAAAGAAGAAAAAAGAGAGAAATAAAATTTAAAAGATAAGAAAACGTACGTATACTCGTTTTATTTCGATAATCATTTATAAATCAATTTTATTTAAACTTACCTGGAAAAATTGCTCATAACTTATATCGTTATCTGAATTAAGTCCTTTATGTTTAAGGACAATCTTATAATGATTATTTTTTCCCTGTCCACGACAATTAATCACAATAGTTTCGAAATCCGTCAGATTTAAATTTACTCGGGTTCTCACGCCAGCAAATCCAGCTCCGTTGGGTTGAGGATTGAGAAGAGTGAAAAAGATCGCTCTCTGAAAGACTTGAGTTTTTTGCAAGACTAGCGTGGCTTTCGATTTTCCGACTGTTCTTACAGTATCCGATATCTCTTGCCAATCTTTCACGTTATTTATCCTCGTAAAGTCGAACAATGTCATTTTCCTCCTGCCATCAAACATCCCAATGGTTGGAATCTCATCGAAGCGCAACGACACGTAAAATGCCGCTTTCGCGAATCTTATTTTATGCTTTTGTCAAGTTTAAGATATCGATCTGTCAGAGTATACATATATATATATATATATATATATATATATATATATATATATATATATATATATATCTTACCCGCTAGCCGGTTGCAAAAACGTGAGACTCATGAAGAAAGCAACGGTCATGCGATGATTCAACATTGGCATTATCATTATCCGCGGGATACGTAAATTCAACGACCTGGAATATTAAGATGTAGATAATGAAATAGTGAAGAATTGCATTAACGAGCACGTTGATTTAAATCTCGATTATCTGCGAACCGTCTCTACGATATTTATTTAAGAAATTAATTATTAAAATAAACTGGAATTATTTTTCAATAGATCGAACGAAATTTTCATTTTAATCTTATTCATTATAATATGATTGAAATTTGCATTTTTTATATAAAAAAAAAAATTACTCTCGACATTTCTATTCTTATCGAGAGATTTACAAGACATAAGAAAGTAATTATCTTGTTAAAAATTGAAAACAATTACACGTTATATGATGTAGCATGATTTTTTTTTCTCAAAAAAAAAAAAAAAAAAAAAATAAATAAAAGGAAAAAAAAACGCCGAACGCTCATCGAATAATCTCACAGTCTGATCACGACGTGTGTAGTTTAGAATGTAAACAAATACAATCGACGAGTAGTTCCGTATACGACCTCAGTCGTCTCTCAACGTTCTTACGAGAAGGATGTCCGTGTAATATATTGTATTATTTTCTAAGACGTTTAATACGACGTATATATTAACAAACGAGAATAGATTAATGTTAAACATATTATTTATTTAAAATATTATTTATTACGTTATTTATTTTATAGAAATAATGATAGAAAATTTCGGTGTTTCGTTATTTGGTTAGAATGTTCGAAGTATTCGAACTTGAGATTTCGTCGCTAGATGGCACTGCATTGCGCCATTCACGTCGAGTTCGTTCATTCATGAGTAATGCGTTTTGAAATTCATTGAAATTTTAGATGCTTCATCTACGCGAATAGCAATTTATTTTTAAGAATACCAACAGAAAAATGGCTCAAGATAATAATACCGTGTCATTCAAGACAGCGCCAGGATTTTGTCCAGATTGCGGATCGATTCTTCCTCTGTTAGGTGACAAGGGCAATGTAACTTGTTATTCCTGTAAACGAAGCTGGGGACATGAAGGTTAGTTTTTATAATTACGTTTCATTTCTAATGTTAGTGCGCACGTGCTGTAAATATTGTGGAAAATTTAAATTTTACGAACGTTTATGTCAATTTGGTTCGTTTCTTTTTTGATAAAAATTCGTTATGACTTAATAGAGAACATAATTATCTTCACTTAAAACAAGCAATTGAATCAGACGATATTTAATAATCAATTATTTTTATCCAGTAATTTAATAATTAAACTTAACGCATATAGCTCGAATATGAAGAATAAATCTTTCGAAAGTTTTGTATTAGATGATTAATTTAAAATATTTCTTTTTACTCTTTGCTGATACATTGGTGTAATCTCTACCTTAGTATAGCATATAAATCTGATGTACTTTTAGTTTTTGGCGACATGGCTATGACTTATACTATATCTTTTAAATCAAAGAGTTCTTACTCTCATACAAAAGAGACCGATGATAAAGATCAGGATGGTGATGGTCCAATAGTCGAACGTCGATGTCCACAGTGTCAAAATGAAAAAATGTCATATGCAACATTGCAATTAAGATCAGCCGATGAAGGACAAACTGTGTTTTATACATGTACCAAGTGCAAGTACGTACGATGCCATAAGTACATGGACTTATGTTTCAATTTCATTGAAAGTTAACAGCATAGATGATAAGTTATAAAGATTTATAAAAGTTAATTGTAGCAATGGATATACAAGAAATTTAATTTTGCATTACAGATTCAAAGAAACAGAAAATTCGTGATTTGGATATGTTTTGGGTCTTTGTATCTTTGAAATGAAAAATTTTAAACATTAGAATTTAATTAATTTCAATACGATCACTCTCTTCTAATAAAACATAGAACTTTATTTATGATACACTCAACAAATGATGAATGAGAAGGGTATATAAGTATTTTTATAATTCTACAGGGTCAATAGTACAATTTTGTTATAACAATATATGGATATCTTAATTAAATAGTAATTAAGTAATTTCATATATACAGTATGTCAGCATAAAAGGTAACAATTATTTTAATAAATTCATTTTGATCCACTTTTAAAACTGTTATGATGTAGTGGTCCTTTGATTAAAAAATCTTATTAGTCATAAATTTTTTCTTCGATAATCCTACCCCTTCTTTATATGACATTAACACATTGTTAATTGCCCACATTCTAATTATAGTTCATAATAGATATGCTATCTTGTGTCACAAGAAAAGGGTCTCATAAACTAATAGAGGAACTTTGTTATGTGAACTCTGAGTAGTAAAATTCTAAGAATTTGATTTTGTATTTTAAAAATTTACATTTGCAGTTTCTTGTGAGGGCATTTTTATTATCGGACTTATATATAGTCAACTTTTTTTTCGTAATATTAATACATAACGTAAAAGAAAAATTATTTAAATACATATCTAATTAGTATTTATCTTTCTCAAATTAGATCTATCAATTAGATGATACATTTATTTAAATATAGTTTAATTATTTTCATTAAACTTGAAGTACAAAAAATTTTCATTAAAATACAATTCATATAATATATAGTATGTATTATTAAATAAAATAATAAAATAATAATCCATTCTCAGAGTTTTACTTAGTAATTGAAAAATAAGAGATTTGAATACTTTAATATTAAAATTACTGAATACGTATATAATAATAATAATAATAATAATAATAATAATAATAATAATAATAATAATAATAATAATAATAATAATAAAGTATATGCCAACAAGATAAAAATGCTCTCTCAAAATTCGAGATCTTTATCGGCGTATATAACTTCTCTTATCAGAAGTATCATTTGCCATATTTCATTAGGCTTGCGCGATCTAATATTTTTTTTTAAAAATCGGACAAATAATCGCGCGTAGTTTCTTGTACAAAGAGAAAAGAAAAACAAGAGGAGATAAATATCCTATTGGGATCGCTTTTGAAAAAGCGATTTTTAATTGGTAATAAAATATATAATGCACATGCACTCAAACTTTATGGAATCTGAAAATCAAAGCGCCGGATGCGCCTTTTGATTTTCTTAGGCCTTCGATTTTACTAATGAATTCAGATTTCTTACAAATTGTATCAAAGACGTTTCTCATAAATCTGTTTTTCGTAACTACACCGTCTCATTTTTAATGCACTCTTCAACCTCCTCGACCGGAAGTTTTAACAATTCTTTAAGAGTGAGTATGAAATTACCCTTATAGCATTATCATTTCATCGAGGACGACGACGACGACGACAATATTCATTCTTTTATTTATTTCTTATTTTTCTCTTCCCGAATTATGTACACTAACGCTCATATTACATTATTGTACATAAACTATGTACAAGTGGTAAAGTATTTACAAATGGACTGTGAGGCAAGTGGTGTATAAGGTGCCTAGATTGTCATTAAAATTCCGTGCTTTAATCATGACGATGTTTGAAAGCATTCGTCTAAAAAGTTTTCCAAGGAATGATAGAGATGTGTTCGCGATTGCAGAATTCCATGGTCCTCATCGGTGTACGTCTATAGAAAAAGAAAAAAAAAATATATATATATATATATATATGTAGATATGTATATTTAAATACATATAATTTGAAATAAATATATGGATGGTTCTCGATAGATGGAAAAAATAAATAATCGCGAAATGAATGGAAACAATAACGATTTGTTTACTTGTTGTCTAAAAAGTATATCCTTTTGTTCGAGAACTTTGGCGAGCATCAGTGATTGTTGATAATGCACATTATCGTCGAGAGTACCATGGATCAGATAATACATTTTTGTTTTTATATTATCGACTTTATTTAACAGTTGACCATTTTCATATCCCTGAAGATTATCAACGACGGTTGGTAGGCCCATGAATCGTTCCGTGTATATTGAATCTGCAATTAAAGTTGGGTTACTAATTAAAGGATATCCTTTGGTTGAACTAATACGATAGAAGAGATTAATGTATTTTGTTATAACAAAGGGAGGACCGGTGTCATGGTATGTATAGCGTTTCATAGAAACTTGCGCGGCTGTTCTGTGGTAAGTTGGTAATTAATGTTCATTAACGCGTGGTCATTTATACACTCGATCTTTTTTACTCTATTTCTTTTTTCTCTCTTTCGCGACACTTACTATTCGTAATTAAACCGTCACGATTCTTAATTTGAAACTACTTTGGAACGAAATGTCCGCTGAAAGGAAATAATTATGTGAAAAGATTGAAAAGATAAATGATACAGGTTGAAATAGGAATATATATATATATATATATATATATATATATATATATATATATATATATAAAGAAAGTTTTAAATAAGACGTACCATAAAGAGCCCAATCCGTGACCGGAGCTACGGACATACCACACTTGAAGACACCATTGAAATCCATAGCGAGTGACATACCGGTGGCGTAACCTCCATAACTCCAACCCCAAATTGCTGTCCTGGTGCGATCGATGAAGGCTAACTTATTCTGGAGATGCCTGAAACAGAGAGATAGAAGCAACGTGGAGCGGTGATAAATATTAGAGAAAGGAATACAAGGTTAAGGGTAGAAAAGATAGACGGGTGGATAATACGTGAGAAAGGTATCTCCACTCTTGTTCCTTTCTCAGTCGAACTGAGTTCTACGATCTCAAAAGAAAAAAAAAAGAAAAAAAAAGAAAAAAAAAGAAAAACAAGAAAAGAAAGGAAACAACACCCTTAAGGCAAATTTTTAATGCACTCTTCAACCTCCTCGGCCGGAAGTGGTAGCAATTCTGTAAGAGTGAGTATGAAATTACCCTTATTTTTCGAGAATAATGCGGTAAAGTAGCGTAGCTTGTAAGAGGAAAACCCTGTTCTTCTATGAGAAGCGTTTCGCACGATGGTCGACTAGTATGCGATAAAGATCAAGACTGACTTTATCCACTCCTTCTCTTTTTCTCCTTTCTCTCTCTCTCTCTCTCTCTCTCTCTCTCTCTCTCTCTCTATTTTTCCTTATTCTTGTCTTCCTTTTTTCTCTTCCTTCTTCTTAATCCTCTCATAACATAGAAATATCCAAGCTCTTGGTGTGCACGCTCAAGTAACACGATTGTCTTCCTTACAGGACAGGATAAGTGGCTTGTGAGTCTTTTTTGTTGCAGCACATGGCTGTGAAATCCCTTCGGGCTAGCGTAATATCTTATTACAACGTCGACAATTTTATGGTTAATATAACTAATGGTCAAATATTAAAATGATTTATCGATTCTTACTATAGAATTTTTATTAATGCAAGTAATTCATTTTGTTCTTTCCATGTTTCGTTCGTTTGAAAAAAAAAAAAAAAAAAAAAAAAAAAAAGAAAAGAAAAGAAAAGAAAAGAAAAGGAGAATAAATTCCTTATCAATATATGTATCATCATTAGATCTAATGGATACATTTATCTTATCGTATAAAGTACCTTTCACTTGGTTAACAATGTTTTATCGATATATATGTGCGTATATCATCAAGATTTGAAGAAGGGTCTAACGAAAAAATAAGATTCTTTATTTTAATTTTCTTTTTCGATTTTTCTAAGAGACACTGTTTCACCTCTGGTACGTCTGCTAATAATGGTCCCACTGGGATCATACTTTGTCGTTGTATCGTATCTGGAAATGTGTAGTAGTAAGCCACCCTTTTCTGGTCTGTCTGTCTGTCTGCCTCTCTATCTATCTATCTATTTATCTATCTATCTATCTCTGTTCTTATCCCTCTCTCTTTCTTTCTCTCTTTCTCTCTCTCTCTCTCTCTCTCTCTCTCTCTCTTTTCGTTCTTTCACTATGTAACAAGAGACATAGTCACGACGAACACAGTGGATTTCGTTTTCTTCGCGACTTATTCGCTTTGTAAATTGAGCCGGAAGACTTGACGAATCCTTGGCTCTTTCTTCTTTGAACGCAAGAATCCAATAGTTCGGAGAAACAGAATAGTAATAGCAGTAGTAGTATAGTGGTAGTAGTAGTAATAATAGTAGTAGTAGTACCATTGTAGTAATATATATAGAAAACTACTCTTCATAGTTTTGCTGTTTTGTTTTCTTTGCTTTCGGTTTTCGTTTTTCGCACTCTTCATACCCTTTTCATAGCCTTCCCTTTTCTCTCATATCAATGTAGTACTATTGACGTTTCTTTGGTCTTTTGTTGAAAACAACTTCACATCCCCTTCCCTTCCATTCCCACCTCATCCCTTCTTCATGCACATTGTAATACGGCGTCAAATTCTTTCGTTAGAAATATCGAATATCTTACATTCTTCATTCTTTTTATTTATAAAAAAGAAAAAAGAAGAAATAAAGAAGCCTTTCACGATAATCAATGTGTTATTTTTAATTAACTTCTTATTTTTGTATTCGCGTGTGGCATTATGATTCTTAAAAAAATTTCAATTTGAAGGTATCATATCCGTTGATGATATACGTTGATAAGTCTTAAAAGTTCTTGCCGTTTCTACTTCCTTTTTTTTTTTTTTCTTCTTTTCCCCTATCTCTCTCGCTTTTTCTGTAAGTGAAATGAAACTTCAGACGAAGACGAGAGAAAAAAGTGGATGAGGAATGTAAGGTATATACCTAGGCGTTACTCGTTTAAAACTATTTCACGTAAGAGATAAAAATCAAACGATCAAATTAAGTGAAGCTACGCGGGTATCTATCAATTTAAGAAATTGGAAAGAACTCAAACGTGACACAATAATAGGGGTAACGTCAATAGTATTAATAATAATAATAATAATAATAATAATAATAATAATAATAATAATAATAATAATAATAATAATAATAATAATAATAATACCATTGTACAACGATAAGTTATTCGTAAAATTGATAATAAAATTTATAAAAATAATTGATTGTATTTGTGATTGATCGTATATGTGACGTATAGTATATATAATAGGTATCTATATGTAAAAACAATTTAAATGAGAACAATGTACGTTGCGAGTAGAAAAGTTTTAGAAAGCTAAAAGTTCGAGGGAAGGAAAGTAGGGAAAGAGAAAAGAAGAGGGATGAAGAGCAGAGGTTAAAGCGAGTCGGACGATTCCGCAATCGCTTGGACGGCTTCCAATTTTGCGACTGGTTTTTTACAGAGCGGACGCGATGTGACGCGCCAGCAAAACATCTCTCTGTATATACTTGCACGTATTTTCTATACGTATATATCTATGTACCTGGGTATATATATAACACACACACACACACATATATATATATATATATATATATCTAGCATACATACGTACGAAAGGAAGTGTGTATTGGAATGGTACAGCGAATCGAACTGAAACGCCCTACCTTGTTTCTCGCTATCCCATCTCCACTCCGTTTTTTCGAAGGATCTCACTTTTAACGTAGTACCAAGAGTAAATTTACGAAACACAATGTGGTTTACCATCCGGTTGTCTTTTGACGATCTGCTGACTTCCTGTACGAATCAATTGGACGGAAACTCGACCTTTGGTGAATCGAAACTTTGAGGAATCTTTGAAGAAGTGTCGTATATAGGATAGACAATCGGGATTTTCAGTGAAACGTTACTTCCGTGTATCGAAACGGAAATAAATGTTTCGCTTTTCTACTAGAAAACAGGAGAACTTTTGCGATTGGAAGTTATATATCTTTTTAGGTACCGAAATAAAATACATACGTCACGTAACATTTACTGTGATTGGTTGAACCGATGAAATTATATTTTTCGTATAACAGATGAATTTGTAGGATTTATGGTAACGAATAAAATATTAAAAATGATAAATTAATAGTACCGTTAATATTTGAAGTAAATGCGTATTTCGTTTCTATCATTTTATAATCATTCGTATTGGCCGCTAATGGCCGTATTAAACTTTGTTTGGAGTTTACATTTCATATTTTACTAAATAGAAATATATAGTCGATAGACCATGAATATAGAATTACTGAATATTATTACAGTCTCGAATGGATTTTGTACTATATTACTAACGAGGTAACATGAGTTACTACAGTTGCCATTTAAATGATAAATAATGGTTAAATTCCTTGACATATAAAGAAAATTTCTATTTTATTATAATTAATAATTGAAAATAATTTAACATATATGAGAGATCTCGTAGATTTGAAAAATATTTCGTAAAATATTGCGATATTTTTATCAAACGTATATAAGTTTGGTGTGCCATAACTTTAAGGCATAGCTTTTGCCTCGGTTCCTCGAACCCTTACCGTCGGAACGAATTACCCATGACAGCGAAACGAAAATATGAGCGTACCGACGACTACGGAGGATCGAACGAAAGAGAAGGAAAAAGATGTTCTACTACTGGTAGGCCTATAAATTCGGATGAAGCTAAAGAGCAATTTTCTTCTTGTGAACGTATTTTCGTAACTTCTTATGTATAAAAGAAGACTCAGGGAAGTTCGTTGAAAAGTAAGTATATATTCGAAACCGAAGAAGAGAGAGAAAGAGAGAGAGAGAGAGAGAGAGAAAGAGACAGAAATTGGGCGTTAGAACTTAAAAGTTAGTTATCTCTAGAGCAGTTGGATTAGAGAATTAGCAATCCAGGTGCGAAATAAGTTATACGGTCAACGAGTGTAACGAGGAAAAAAGAACTAGCCTATAATTAGTTTTCAAGCAAACTTTCGTTAACGATTCTCGAGCGAACCAAAAGTTTCGTTGTTTCAAATTTTCTTTACCTTCTTCCTCCAGACATTATAAATTCTGGTAAGAAAAGAATGCGAAAGAACGATCGGGTTTAAAAGAATAAAGTTTTTCTTGTAGAAAAAAAAAAAAAGAAAATAATAAATTAAAAGATTATTACTCTCTCTCTCTCTCTCTCTCTCTCTCTCTCTCTCTCTCTCTCTCTCTCTCTCTCTTTCTCTCCTTTTTTCTACTGTTTGCAATTTGACCTATAACATTTATAAGAGTACTTGCATTATGCACAAGCAATTCATTTTGAATTTCGCTTGAGTGTAATTTTACATCGCCACATATAGCAAAGTTTTGTCTGTACTTTTACTATGGATTATTCGAAGCGATATCGGGCCAACTTTCCTTGTTTAAGCGTGAACGCGAATAGCGGTTCACTCTCACTATCTCTCTCTCTCTCTCTCTTTCTCTCGTAATATTTGTCGAGAAACTTACCTCGTTACATTAATCTGGTCAATGATTTCAACGGTACCAAGGTTCCGGTATCCAGCGAATAGCATGCTGTTGCCCATTAATCCGGAGCCTCTGCCGTCGATGGCAGCGTATATGATACTCTTGTTTGACACGAGATATGTACCCCAGTCGACGTTGAACTTTTCTGTCACTTGATATGTGTCTGGTCCGCCGTATCTGGAAACAAGAGGAAAGGAAGTCGCATAACGTAGAATAATTTGATACCATATCGATAATTTAAGCATCCTTTATCGTACCACGACAAAGAATATAATATTCTACTTGTATCTGTTTCCTTTATTGAATTGTTTGTTTTTTTCTTTTTTATATTTTTTCTTTTTCTTTTCTCTCTCTCTCTCTCTCTCTCTTTCTCTACCGTTTACCTTCAATGAGATCAGAAGTAAATTAACCATATATCATAACGATACGATATCGGATATCTATAGATTTATTCGATTGTTATTACGTTAATTTAACTTGATTTGATTAGCTTTCGTTATACTTTGATATATTCTTTTACCCGATATTCGGACGATATCGAGATTTGAAGGTAATCAAATCTTGATGGAAGACTGAAGATCCCCTTGGTTTCTTTCCGTGCGGAGAAATATCATATTTCGTGATCGGGTCGCTCGACAATAGGAAACACGTGCACTGGAAGTAAGTACTTACGTAGGATGGTGAAAACTTTCGATCGTACGACGAATATATATATATATATATATATATATATATATATATATGTGTGTATGTGTGAAAGTGTATATATATACATATATATATTTAAGCGAACTTGAAGGTATATAAGAAAAGGTTCGTTCGATCGGTAGTAAGTACGAGGGGTACGAAGACTTTCTTATTTCAGCTGGTTAATGTCCAAGACGGGTTTTTGCCATTTTACGAGGTGAAGTAGATAATGGAGAGAGTAGGAGCGCGGGTAGGTCGTGAGTATAACGCCTATAAGCTCTTCATACTTAAAAGTTCGGGTACCGTTCTAGCAGGTCAGACTACAAATTAGGCGTTATTAGGATTTACGTAGGAAGTTATATCGGCACTGGAAACAACGATGGTGGTTGCGAGCTATACTTCCGCCATTTATGTGTCGCACATTTAAGTATAATACGTAGGTATACGAGAAAAGGGAGGTACTCGTGTGTGCGGTTAAATTCGGAACTGCGAGTGCCGAAAACACGAAAACTCGCTCGCGTATTTCGCTGTGCATATTTAATGGCATAAAATCTCACGTGCTGTTAGATCTTTCTTTTCTGTTTCTATTTATATCCTATTTCCACCGAAGGCGGTACTGACTTAGATATGTATGTACGTCGAAAGATTTATAGGAACGATTTTGAAATGTCTATTATCGTGAGCGAGCTTTTGATTTTTTCTTTTTTTTTTTTTTTTTTTTTAATATCGAAAGATATTCGAATGCTAGAAATAAAAAAGAAAGAAATATTTGCAGTGATAAGGAATTTACAAAAAATGAAAAAGGAAAAAAAATACAAGATTGGCAGAGAAAGGATTGGGGTTCCGTTCGATGGTTCACGTAACACAATGTTTCCTGTATTTTTCTTAATCAGGTCAATTTTTATGAGAGAAAACATGATTTATGTTCTATTCGATTCGACAGTGACACATATTTTTAAGCAGCAAGTTCGCTACCATTGCACATGCATCTACTCTTTTGCAAAATGTAGAAATATCGTCTGGCGATATATCCTTCAGGTAACTTAACTCGATCTACGATTTTTTCTTTCTCTCTTCCTTTTTTTTTTTTTGTCTCGGCACGTTCGGAATAGAAATTTATTGCTAGATCGCGAGTAGAAAAGAGAAATGAAGCGTTCGTCGCGTCGATTCGGGGAACGACGTCATCGTGAAATGTTTTATTCCTAAGGTGCAACGCCCGGAAGTTTCAACTTTTCTTTTCTTTTTCTTTTTTTTTTTTCTCTTTTCCCCTTCCCCCTTTAAATTTCTTCTTCTTCTATCAAAGAAGACGAACGTTCAATCGTACTTTTTCGTTTATCACTGCCGTATCCGGCTTGAGTACGTAAGGAACATAGATATGTTATGCCGTAACCGATTGATGATCTACTCGTGATGCATCGTCATATTTCCCGCCGGGAGAAAAGAAAATATGGATGCTTTTAGTGCTCTTCGTTCTCTTTCTATCTCTATCTCTTTTCCCTTCTCTTTTCTCCGCGTACCTCCGTAGCCACCTTTGACCGCGAAGATATGTGTGTATCGAGGAAAAAGTCGATGCTAAAAGTTCGCCAGGCTAGACGAGAGTTAAGTGCTTTCGTTGAAAACACTCGATTGTGTAGGGGGAATATATCCCAACCAACAAGGCTGCGAAAGATTGGAGAAGGGGGGAGAGTGCGAGAGGGGAGGAGTTACATAAGCGTGAGCGCGCGATATGTAAATTTGCGAAGATAGATGCGACGCGGAACACATTTTTATCAGTGTTACGAATAAAGAGAAAGAGAGAGAGAGAGAGAGAGAGAGAGAGAGAGAGAGAGAGAGTACCTTGTCGAAAAATAATCTCTTGGCCAAAAGATACATATGATTTTCACTTCGAGCGTTGCTTTTATATGGGTTACCATTAAATTGTTACATGTATGATATATATTTCATAATAGAATATTACGATGTACATATATATATATATATATCAAATCATGTAACATAATTTCACATTAATTCATTTAAATCGCTTATCAAGTTTCAATACTTTCAATGAAATATCTCGTGTTCATAAATTTTTTAATTAAAATTATTTTTTAACCATGATCAATTATAACGAGCAAACTAAATTTTAAACGCAAAATGAAATAAAAACGATTGAGACGATGGGAAAAGGGAAAGAATATATAATCATAAAGCGAATGAATAAATAATCAGCGATAAAGATAAGATAAATACAAAGACAAAGTGAAATGGGGTAAGATTATCGGGATAAAGTAAAGGTATGGAATAACCGAATAACTTACACGTAAACCAGCATAGGATACTTGGTGGCACCGCTCAAATCAGCATCGGGTGGGATCAGAAGCCTCACCTGGGCATTAAAACCACCGGGAACTGGTATTTTGTACTTATGGACAATCGGTTGAGCCTTCGACGCTAATAGTTCGGCAACGGCTTCGTTATCTTCCCAAATAGCAATTTCTTTGCCACTCTGAAACAAAAATGACAATGCAATATTTATATCGATCAAAAATACACGGTGATACTTTCTGGTTGGTACGATAGGAGAAGTGGCCGGAGAGGGGGGGCGGGGGAGGGGGGGGGGGGGATTGCGTTAATTCATAATTTTCAAAAAATTAATAAAATAATACGCGAGTCACGTCAATTCATTAAATCATTATTTTTATAAATGTTAATTAGATATACTCGAGAGACTTTCCTAATCCCGTAAGTACACTTGATTCGATTTCTCTCTTGAGCTTCTATTTCGTATACGTAAAGCATTTCCCAAACAATGACGTTTCTAAGCACTATAGCGACGTGCATATTGAAACGCTTACCAAAAGCGGTCGGAAGTTTGCATAATGTTTAGTCGTTAATGGAACAAAGCTTTCGAGCCGTCTAAAACATGGATTAATTTCAATTAAACATTCTTAAAATTTTCTAACGAAAGGAGAACTTTCTACTGAATTTAATGATAATGTATCTTTACCTGAAATCTTGATTTATCACAAAACTTTATATATCGTTTCCTTGGAATAAAGGGAAATTTATTAAAGGGAGATCATCTCTCGAAGTATTAAGAAGATTATCGAGTGATTAACAATATATTCGATTTATTTTCAGACAATACTTCGAAATAAAGAAGAAGATAATGTACATAAAGAGGAACTCGAAGAGAAAAACCTATTTTTCTTTTGTTTCTTTTTCCTTCTTTTCTCCTTCCTTTCCACCTACATTTCCACACCTCTCTCTCTCTCTCTCTCTTCCTCTCTTTCTTTCTCTCTTCTATCCTTTTCTGATGCGCCTACACATACACACACGTATACAAAGAAAAGGAAGGCACCCAACGTAATTACCGGAGCAGTCTGAGGAAAACTAATTACCGGCACTATCCAGCCGTGTCGGAGTAAGCGATAAAGATGCAGACTAGTCAGATCTTTGCGTTCGTGTGCCTTTTTGTCTCTTTCGATCGTGATAAGATCGTCCTACTCCTTTCCCGGTTTTCCTTTTCTCCCCGTCTCTCTCTCTCTCTCTCTCTCTCTCTCTCTCTCTCTCTCTCTCTCTCATGGCTCATCCAATACTAGAAGCTTTTCCTAATTTTCTTACTTTCCCTTATTTCCTTCCTCCTTATCCATTCACTGAGTGCTAATTCGATTATAATGGTAATAGTTGACGCGTTTGCTTGTTAAAACTCCTATTTCACAGAATGGCGAATGTTAAGAAGTTCGAATTAAGAAGTCATCAATATTGTTTATAATTAATTTAATGGCATACGCATTAGATGATAAGAAAAGAAACGTTTAAGAAGCTATATATAAGTAAAATCGTGTTTCTTCTTTAAAGCGAAGTTTTTTAATGTAATAATCCGATAGTTCATTAAATTACTTGGTGAAATCGAATTCAAGATAAAAGAAATCTTTTTTCTTTTTTTTTTTTTTTTTTTTTTTTTTTATTCAGTTTCTAAAAGAATAATGAGAAATTCATGAGTCAGAGTTCGATCGTCAAACAATGGAAAATATACATTTACGTCTTCGTGAGTGCGAAAAAGACAATAAAGACAAGAAAAAGGTAAAGCATGTAAAGCTAAATAGAGAAAGGGGTGTAAGGGGTTGTAGGGGTAATATACGACTGGAAGATTTCCACTTGGTAAAAGTAGGCTCGACGGGGAATAAACGAGCTTCTCTTTGACCTGTCAGTATCGCAGAAGGGTTACTACTTTCAGTTACTGTTTGATGGATCTCGTCAAGTCGTCGTATGATTTTCACTGAAAGAATATTTTCCTCTCTTGTCTTCTCGAATCTCTTCGATAATTGCCGATCGCTACTATTATCTTTCAACCCTTTTTAAGTGTTTCTTTGGAGCGAAGTCACTTCGAGAAGATTTATTTTTTTCTTTGTTATTACTTCTGTAAACTACAGTGACTCGTACAATGTATTCCCATAGAATGAATTAAATGCATGAGAAGAATAGATCTCCTTGTGTGCGTGTCTATATATTGTGTGTGTATGTGTGTTATACCGTGAATTTTTATTTATTGGAGCCTTTGACTTTGTTTGATAATTGGACATCGTTTAATTCGAACACGAGCGAGTGGTTTTTTGTTGTTGTTGGTATTCTTTTTTTTTTTTATCAGAATCGACATTGTGTTTGTGTTATCGACATAATTTTCTTCGACTTATTGATTTAATTTCAGATATTCTTCTTTTTTTTTTTTTTTTTTTTAATATATAGATATTCATACCGTGGAATGATTAAACATAATGAAACAATGAAATATTTTTAAAAGAATAATACTTACTTTGTTATAAATGAAAATTTCCGGTACACCAGGGCCAGCGCAGGTTAGCACGTAATATGAATTGTCGGTGGAAAACTTGGCAGTATTGTACAAACACCGGGTGCTATCGGATTCTCTGAGGATGTCGCAGCTGAGACATTTGGGTTGGGCGTTCAACGTCGACAGAGACAGTCGGTACAAATGCTGTTGTCCTGTCTTGTGCTCGGACGTGGCGAGATAGTATCTGAAACAATTAAATAGAATTTTTAATTGTCTCATGTTAAAAATTCTTACCGTAGATATTTCATTTAATATTTTCATATTTAACATATATATTCAGTTATGATTATTTTATTTAAACTTTTTATTTGTGAATTTTATTAAAACTGAGTAAAAAAAAAAAAAAAAAGATATAACGAACCTCCGAGAGAGAAAAAAATGAGATAGAATATTATGGTCAATATCTTTTTAAAATATTTTCGAAGCGACGTTACGTTAATCGTTTTTACTGTTTTTTTTTTCTTTTTTTTTTTTTTTTTTTTTTTACAAGAGATACAATTTGAAAATTCGAGATGAAAATTCTCGTTTCGATAGACGGACACTATAGTTCGTAATTTGTTACTACGTGTTTTCCCTTAATAACTCATTTGTTTGGATTATCTGTAAAAACTTTGAAGCATCTAATCGAAGCGAACGACGATTAATTTACAAGGATGAGATAGAAACTATTTTGAAAAAAAAAAAGAAAAAAAAAAATAATAAAATACAAAAACAATAAAAAAGAATCTTTGAACGCTCGTCGAAATAATCCCGTACCTCGATTTATTCGTTCGTCGAATGATGATTTTTTTTTTATAATTACGTTACTAATAAAAAGTTTTGGACGAAATACATTCTCTAAATTCATATCGAATTCATATCAATTATCTAAAAATATCGATGAAATGGATTTGTTAAATTGAATTATACATTTTTTAATAATACGTTGAACAATTATTCGGAACAAAAATTCTATTTATTATCAGTTTAAAATAAAATTGTGTTTAATCATGATTATTCATATCATATCATTTTGAAAACGTTTAGCCGGATATCGTTTATGAAAATAAAATTTAAAATAAAATAAAATAAAATAAAAATATTCGATCTACTTCGGATCTCGTTTACTTCAGAAATCAAAGAGTGTTGAAATACGCACCTACTAGCGGTAATATTAGAAAAGTGGGTCGTTTTACTGTGTGTTATCACGTTTCTAAACGATAACTCTCCTATATCCCCTTCCTTTCTCTCTCTCTTTCTCTCTCTCTCTCTCTATCTTTTTCTTTCCCTCTCCCTCTCCCTCTCTTCCTCTCTATCACTCCCTCTCTTTGTGAAGAGAAGAGAATTCAAGCGCAGATGCAACGAAGCTTCGCCAACTTGAGATTACTCTGCTCAAAGCCTTTCATAAGACACATACCTAACTAACCCAAAGAAAACGTTTCCTTAGTTGAGAGAGAGACAGAGAGTGTGTGTGAGAGAGAGAGAGAGGGAGAGAGAGAGAGAATACTCGAAAGACAGGTTCTTCAAACATTTCCATCTGAAATTGGTAAAATTCCTTTGGCTATTAATTTCAACAAATATCTTACAAATTATAGAACTTTTATCGTGTCATGAACTTTCAAAAACTTTCATAATAACGAATAGTATTATTTGGCAATCGAGAGTAGACGAACTCGT
>NC_062196.1:2623404-2680904 GCF_912470025.1 Vespa velutina
TCGACAAAAGAAAATCGAAAGGTAAAAGTAAAGAAAATGAAGTTCAGAACTGAAGGCTGCCGAGTGAATTGTCAGAGAAAAAGAAAAATACACTCGAAATGCGGGTTTTAAAATCCTCTTTTTTGCTCTTTCTTTCTCTTTCTTTTTTTCTCTCTCTCTCTCTCTCTCTTCATCTCTCTTTCTTTCTTTCTCTTTATTCCGTACAGGCTGCTCGAGTAATTTCTAGGGGATTACATGGCAATTAGTTACAATTTTATTTACTTACTTGAAAAATTGGCACGACCAGTCTAATCCGTTTTTCCATTAACATATGGAAATATAAGAAAATATAGAAAGAGATAGAAAGAGATAGAAAGAGAGAGAGAGAGAGGGAGAAAGAGAAAGAAAATTCGTATTCATGATTCATTTAAAGAGATCAAAATTATGAACGAGCATATATCAAAGTTTTTCCAACTAAGGGATATGCTTAAAGATACGTTTCGAAATATGAAGAAAAAAAAAAAAAAAAAAGGAAATGGTATTCTTTGAAAGGCGCATTAAAATATTCAATAGAATATTCGAGTATTATAGAAACAGCAATTAAGAAATTTCGATTTGACATCTCTTTCAACTATTAAAGAATATCTTGTGTATTTACCATGGCGAAGACAGAACAAGGTAATATGCGATTATTCCGCGCGACAATGCACTCCGGAAAATGGGAAGAAATGAAAATGTGATGTAGAGGAGGAAGGCTTGGATATTTGCTTTCCATAATCGTAGGTACTTCAGAGAAAGGAGAAAAGGACCCGCTTTACTTCCTATTTTGGCTTTAAATGCGAAAGAGAGAGAGAGAGAGAGAGAGAGAGAGAGAGAGAGAGAGAGAGAGAGAGAGAGAGAGATAGAGAGAGAGAGAGATAGAGAACGTATTTACAACGGCACTCAGCATTGAGTGGGGAAGATCCGCAGACGCGGAAAAACAGGATTCGCGCAGTCACTCGTAGGAGATTTCATTTAATTTATGAACGCGCAATTAAGTCGGCGACTTCTTGCGGAGAAATCTACACCATGGACTAGCCTCCTTTTTTATCTCTCTCTCTCTCTCTCTCTCTCTCTCTCTCTCTCTCCTTCTATTCCATCTCTATTTCTCTCTATCTGTATCTCTATCTCTATACCTTTCTCTTTCTCTGTTTAAATTTGCTGCACTCGAAACGTGAAGAAAGATAAAGAGGGAGGAGAGAGAGAGAGAGAGAGAGAGAGAGAACAAAATTCGGAGAAATTCTGCTCTCACTTCGTAAATTACTTCCGGGCCATTTCGTTCGTTCACTATCTTTCTGAATATCTTTAGCTTTCTGGATAAGCTGCTTCTCTTATACACCTACACGATGATTACTGCAGACTATATGAGTCGAGTTAGTAACAAATAATTATCAAATTCGATATTTCCTTTAAATATGTGAAAATATGTATATATGCGAATGTGATTTGTAAAGATAAATTCATGTAATTAATTACCACAATATTACGTTAAAACGATAGAATGATTCATGTCAATTATAGAGAAAAAATATCTATAATGTAAAAATCGAATGATTTTCGTGTCACGTATATATATAATAATGTTCATGATAAATTTATAGATCGATAAAAGAATTCTTTAAAACTTGTCAGATTTGAGGAAAATGAAGATATGTAGTTTTATCAAGTGGTCCATCTTGAAAGGTGTTAATTTCAAGCAAAGTGATAATATATGTGTAGACTAGTGGAAAAGAGAAAGGACGAATGAATTCGTACGATGTTCACCCTTGGAGAAAGTTAACTTGTGAATCTGTTTAATTCGGTTGCTCTTGCAAACTCGAACCTGCGGAGTTTCGATTAAGTTTTCGAGACACTGATTAATTCCTTACTTCAAGATCTTAATGCGATGGAATTAATTCGTTGATAAAACTGAAATGCGTGTTAGTATTCGTTGCTAGCGAAATTATTCTTGTGATCTCCGTAATCGAATTTTTAATTATATACATTAACATTCTTTTCTACGATCTTTTTCTTTATATATAAATTTTTTTTCTCTATTTTATTTCAAACTATAGCTTCTCGAAGTATAGAATCTTGTATCATTGGTATGAATTAGAATCAGAAATAATTTTGTATCATTGGTATGAATTCTTTTTTTTTTTTTTTTTTGCGTCATCAAGTTTTATAATAAACCAATGTTTCCGATTCGCTGTAGAAAGGGAATTTCGATAGTCAAAAGATTAATTAATTTATAATGAAAATAACGTCCCTCAGTGAATAACAGGCAGTGTTGAACCTCAGCGGCAAAGCAATTAGCGCGTGAAAGAGTTATTAATGATTATTTAATCGATGGACTAGCGTGCTTTAGGAATATTACGTTCAGGTGTGCTACGTACGAAAGGTCCGTATGGAACCATTGATTATCCCCAATTTTGCGGTTAAATATGCATTTACAGAAAATACACTCGCGGCGAGGTTTGGGGAGAACGTTAATAGAATATATAACATAAATTGTAATATAACGTTAATATTTTTATTGAAAATTTTCCTTTCTTGATATTCAAGATTTTAGTAATTTTTCTTTCTTTCTTTTAAACGAGAAAATCGAATTTGTCGATGGATGTACGTGCTCTTTTTTTTTTTTTTCTTTTTTTTTTTTAACAATGATTGTCCTTGCCAAGAAAGCAGGGCAGAACAAGAAATGAAAAGAAAAAAAGAAAAGAATTAAACACCATCATCGCATCGGTATTCATGGATTAAATCAAATCCGCATCAATGCAGGAGTTATGCAAATTCTCATAGTAATTCAGTTGCACTCTAATTGCCGATCCCAGAACTATCGAGCCAGTAACTGCTCGGACTATGCAGCCTATATAATACAGCTGTACAATTTGGTTATATACAAAGCAGGTTTGTTCTATTCCATTTGTGATTCGTACTTAAGGATATCATAGATTATACTTACACATACGAATTCTCTTGGTCCCATGCAACTATTTCAGTTACGACGAAGTAGCCGGAAGTTAGAGAAACCGTAATCGGATTTACACTCGTTGCATTCTTAATCAAAACAAGATGTCTCCAATCTGTACCGTCCTTTTGCTTTCTTGGCAATATTAACAAGAAAGAAGTGCCATCCTTGCTGAACAATGGCGCTTCGAATTGTTCGACCCAACCGTTCTTCTCGATGTAAGTTAGAGCCTGCAAAAATAATTTGTTTTCTTTTTATTTTCTTTTACTTTCCTTTCCTTTTTTTCCTTTTTTTTTTTTTCAACGTAAATTACTTTCCTACGTTTTTCTGTTTTTTTTTCTTTTTTTTTTTTTTTTTTTTTTTTTTTATAAACGTAAATAAATTTCAATTATTGTTTAAATATGAAATAAAACGAAGAGAAAGGGTATTCACTATTTCCGACTTTGAAATTGTACACAAATCGATAGCTCACTTTATCGAGTTCTCTTAACGAGCGAATAATATTTCCTCCCATCGAAGCAATTTACGTAGTGGTCTATGTCAAATCATTCCGTCGGATCTCTGTTTAATCGAATAACGGTATTAATTGAAATGTTCCAGTTGACAGAACGCGGATTCACGAGAATCAATTAGCGGAACGACGTAAGCAAGCGTTCGTAAACTTATCGACAACAAACGTTCGAGTAGACACATAGACACATATAAACCTAGAAATGTAGCAAGAGAACAGTCTCACCGTTTCTGATCGCGTAATTTCGCGCTTTCAAATGGTCCCTTTCTCTCCGATTGCGAGAAACGAGAGAAGAGAGTAACCAAGAGAACTAGACGAAGTGTAATTAAGCAGCATTCGTCTTTGACAGGTCCTAGTGTAGCTTTAGAATATCGCAAAGCGAATGGCTACCACCACCATCACCACCACAATTACTACTGCAAGAAGTGTATTCAATTTGTGTGTGCGCGCACCTACACGTACAGACACGTACAGTATGCACATATATACACATACACGGGTATTATATATATATATATATATATATAAACGTATGTGTGTATACGCATGCTTCGCGTTAGGTCGTCAAGATTACGACTTATGTTAGTAGTGTCCATTAAGAGAAGAGAAGGAACGAGAGTTGTTGAGGGATACGAAGGGTTTCGCTATTATTGCAAAATTAACCACGAAAAGAACAAAGAAACAAGACAGAGAGAGAGAGAGAGAGAGAGAGAGAGAGAAAATTGTACTTACCGTCGTACAATTTGGTACGTGACTGTCAACGTCGCATAGTCGGAAGTATGCCATATTCTGTACTCTGTTCATCCAAGTTGCGTACACGTGATTATCGGTAGGAAAACTAACGGCCGACAATATCCTTTCAACCGACGACAATTCCGTAGGATGCTCGATCTCGATTAATCTCGTGTTACCACGTACCACCTCCTCGAGATCGACATAGAAGAGCTTTACGGTAGGATTCTTCGTGCCACTCTGAAATGATAATAAAAACGGTAGATAGAGACGGTGAAAGAATGTACAAAGAAAAAAGAAAAAAAAAAAAAGAAAAAGAAATAAGAAAAGGAAAGGAAAAAGTCAAAAATCACTTTTCTTTTTCTCGGAAAAGAACGAAAACGAAAAAAGAAAAAAAATGAGAAATGAAAAGAAAAAAAAAAAAAAAAAAAAAAAAAAAAAAAAGAACTTTCGTTTGTTTTCATCGAATCAGCCTCTTTTAAGGCGAGCTTGAAATCAAAATAATGGGATGCGTCTCTTTAAAAGCATACTCAGTGAACGAAGCTTGTCAGCTCTTGCCTATGGAGATGTATTTTTTTTAATCTATTGGATGGGTCCCTTAAGCTGGATGCTGTCTCTGCTCTTTAAATTCCCTTTCCCAACTAAAATGATTTTTTGTTCGAAAGGAAATCGAATAGCTTGATAGAAGAAGAGTGGGGGGGGGAGGGAGGGAGGGAGGGATACTTTTAATGGAAGTCACGTGTTATTTAAGTCGAGGTAAACGCGGGTCGAACAAATCAGCTGAGATTGTTTCTTTTTCCTCGAGGGACAAAGGGGAAAAATTGCAAAATAAGTTTCTTCTTTCTTCTTTTTATCTTTCCTTTTTTTTTTTTTTTTTTTTTTACATATATACATTATATATACACGTACATACGTAAGTAAGAATATTCTACGCATTTTGAATAAATCGAATATATAAAAATTTGAAATATATAACTTTATATTTCATGTCGGTCGGTTTGGCATTCTATTGTTCTTTCTTTATTTCCTTTTTTTTTCTTTTTTTTTCTTTTTCTTTCGTCTTTTTTCTTTTATTTTGATACCGAGATATCATCTCTTTTTTTAAAGTCGGTGACATTAATCGCGACTTACAAAAGAGTGTTGAAAAATGCAAAGGTATCTCGTACGGTCCTATCCTTTCCTACTCTCAGCTTTAAACTCTAGTTAGAAGGCTTTTAATCTTTAAACGAGGGTACCGCAACGCGTCAGAGAAAAAGAGAGAAAGAGAAAGACAGATAGAGATAGAGATAAAGATAGATAGAGATAGAGATAGAGATAGAGACAGAGATAGACAGAGAGAGAGAGAGAGAGAGAGAGAGAGAAAGAGACTCGAAGAGCACCCACTTTAAGGTCGTGGTATTCTAAAGTGCCACGATATTTTCACCTTTATCATGAAAACTAATTTTCCATACGTTTTTATATTAAGACAAATTATTCAAATTATCGTTAAATAAGAAAGAACGGAACGATCGTGGCAGTTACGTCAAAATAAAAGTTCGAATATGAAAATGTATGTTTCTGTGTTCGCGAGTATTCGTGAAGGTACTTAATAAGTAGGATAATTTAATCGCAAATTCGACAAGTAGGTGTTCCTATCGATCGACGACGACAACGATGCTAGTGTAGTATCGTTGACTCGTAAAGCAATTAACTAACTACGTCTATGTAATCATTTGTGACGCACGCGTGACACGGTACTCGAGCTAGGCGTGCGATTAATTTGCACGATTGCAGCTAATTGGATTGCCAATAGATCGTGATATTTGATCGCTTATCGAAATTAATAGAATATTTATGAATGTATTGAAAATTAAGCTTCAAAGTAGTATTCTTACGAAAAAAAAAAAAAAAAGAAAAAAAAAGAAAGAAAAAATAAATATATGAATAAATAAAAGTAAAAATAAATAAACCTTTTATTTTTTCTTCTTTCGATTATAAATAAATCTTTTTAAATAACATTTTCTTCGTGATAAATTATGGAAAAATAAAAAAAAAAAATGAATCCATTTAAAAAATAAATCCAATAAAAATAAATAAAAATAAAATAAAATAAAATAACATAAAAAAGAAACGACAATGACAAAGAATTATATAATTTCGTTATCATTCATTATACGTAACTATACAATGAAGAATAGAAATAACTGAGATAATTGTTCTTTTTCGTTTTAATAGCGGATTTAATCATTGACGGAACTACTTATACCATGAACAATGATAACTTGCCAATGGCTATCCTAGATATACATTTCGAAAAGCTAACATCGTCGTGTATGACTCGAAGGCTAAACGGAGTTTCGGTGCTTACCTTGGGATAGTGAATCGGTATAGCCGACGTGTATTGGAAAGTCAAACTTCCTGGAAATCCATAAAATGGTATGTTCATAACTGGTGTCAAGGTATCATTGAAGTATCCAAAAGCCAGTTTCGAGCCGTTCGGTGAAAACCATAATGCTTTGTTAGAACTGAATACTTCCTCTGAAAAAAAAGAAAGAATAAAAGGGATCGTTTTATGTTTTTGTTGTTTCAAATATTTATTAATAAATAAATAAAATCGATTTTAATCAATGAAAAAAAGTCTTGATTACAAATCATATTATATTTATATATTTTAATACGTATTAAAGTATTGAATTTAATTAATTTGCGCATGTGACAAACTAATCGTGAGATACAACATTATGACAGTTTTTATTGTATTCGACTGGATGAACTCGTAGGGACGTATATTGACCATTCTTTCGCTCGAAAACTTTATCGAGGTCAAAAAGTTTTTATCTTGGTTCTCGTTTCGTTCCATTGGAACGCGACTCCATCGTTTTCTCTCTTTAAGTAAAACGTTAAAGGGAGTATATACATTCTTCTTGATGTTTTTCTCTTCTATTTACGTTATATTACCTTTTATTTTTTCTTCTTTCGATTATAAAGAAATCTTTTTAAATAATATTCTCTTCGTGATAAATTATGGAAAAATAAAAAAAAAAAAAAAAAATGAATCCACTTAAAAAATAAATCCAATAAAAATAATTTAAATGCATTTCATACGTATTTTTGTTTATTTAGTTTGCTATGCAAACGTGTGTAGATACGTGAAATTGTTTCAAACAAATTAAATTTAGACTATTATATATACTTTTTAGTGTATTTTTTCAAAGAACTTTTGTTCGATAACATTATACAAAGGATTTACAAATAGGTATGTTATATGTATTCGTGTAAATTTTAAACGTTGGAGTAAGTAACTTTAATTAATTTTCTAGTTCTCTGAAAGGTTTGAGAAACTAAACCAATATAACTGACGATAGTTAGAATTAAATTCTTCCTTTTGTTAAGAGCAAAGAATTTTATTCGTAAATGGTTCTTTTTTTTTCTTTTTTTATTCGTCGTAAAATTTTAAAGAAAATAATAAAATGAAATTTAATAAATTTACACGAATGAAATATCCATAAATTTCTATACTTTATATTATTTATAAAATAATATGAATCACTTTTCATTTATTTCGTTTGGAAAGTATTTTCTTTTTCTCTTATTTACTTTTTTTCAAAGATTAGCACGAATCGTTCGGCTCGTAAGATCCTTGATATCGACGAAACTGAAGCAATTCGTTCGATATCTTGAAAAGGTCGTGGCATGAACGATCGTGACACGAAAGAAAGAGATTCGAGAGTCTTCGTTTTAGTATGCTTGAAGGTACATAGTTGCCTTGGTGGTGTACCATCGAGGAAGGAAGAAAGAAAGAAAGAAAAAAGAGAAAGAAAAAGAAATATACAGACAGAAAGGAGAGAGAGAGAGAGAGAGAGAAAGAGAGAGAGAGAGAGACGTAAATATCTACTTTGGAAAGATCGCAAAGAAGGTTTGAACCTTCAGCGTCTCTTCGTGGAAGCAAAAGCCGCGAGAGGTAAGCTATAAAGAGAGGGTGAGATTTACTGATGGTTTAGGGATGGAGAAAAGGTGGTAGCATATTTTGAGATCGGTGCTGTTTTCTTATAACCCTTTGAGAGAGCGAATTCCTTTCTTGAATTCTTGAAAGAGTCGCGAGACTTTAGATAAAGAACGAGCTTCGACGAAAGCGTTGGATGGAAAAGAGAAAAAGAAGGAAAATAGAATGGAGAAAAAGAGAAATAGAGGGTAGGATAAAAAGAGTGGATGAAGAAATACGTTGAGAAGGAAAGAAGTATGGAGTGCGAAGGCTTCGTTTCAGTGAACGTGACGAGGGAGAAAAATAAGTGGTCGGGGATTGGGGATGAAATTTCGTGACGAGTGGTGGTGGAGAGGGTACGATTCGCGGTATACGTGTCAAGAAAAATATTCTTCGTCGAAATCTTCTCAGGAAGAAGATAAGTTTGGTTTTCAAATGCTTTTTGATACGAAAAATTCGCTTGATACAAACAACGATATTATCCTTTAGTTTTCATCCCCCCACCAAAGGGATGTTATTTGTTTCTTGCGGCATACACTTAATAAATTTAATAGAGTTTCATCGAAGGATCAAAGGAAGTAGAGAAGTTTAGAACGTGATCAAAGCTATTCCTTTCTCCTCCTCTCCGACATTCTCTCTACCTTCTATAAAGATGAAACATGTAATATATTTGGAATGTGTAAGTAAATTGCATGCGTGTATATTTCAATATTATCTATTTTCTTAATTATTTTGATTTATATGTTGACGTGTGATCAATTTTAAAGAATAAAATCGTAGAAAAAATACTATATATATTTTATACACATGTACATAGCTATCATAGTATTAATTATAATTGTTAATTCTACTATGAATTTAATTGAACTAATCTTTTCAGCTACTTGAAGAATACCAGGAATATCAAGTGATAATCTTTAAACTAACTGCAAATTCTAGAGCCAAGTAATCAATTGCATGTGACTACATCGATCCAATCAAAGTGATCGACGTGCATGGAGGGAAATCCTTATCAGGATCTCAATATTACAATGATTTCGAGTACATAGATATAATCGGAACAATATCGATCATTTAGAAGACTACTTCTTCCATTGACAAAATCGTCATTTATGATTTGTTATTTCACAAATTATCACGTCTTTTTCGTTTTTTTTCTCTTTTTCTTTCTTTTTTTTTTTCTTCCTTTTTCATTTTTTTTTTTTTCTTTTTTGCAGTTGAAGTAAATAGCATATTGAAGTGGAGTATCTTTCTCAATGATATTGAACGTTATGATGATACTCGATAGTTACTCAAACTAAGATGCATTACTTTCGTAATGTTACTTTGACACCGAATGTGAGATGGTTGTTGCATCATGCAATACGGGTAAACTACTGAGAAACATTTTGCTAAGTAAGGCTCACGAGTTTGAGGAGAAGTAGAATTGTTAGTATCAACTTTAGCATTATTCTCAACCATGGAATTCACCTTGAGATATAGTGGTTACTTGTAACATTTCTATTTGATCACCGACAAAGTAAAAAACGATAAATTTTCTTTGAAATCTCCTCCCCCCCCTCTCTCTCTCTCTCTCTCTCTTCCGTTCAATTGATTACGTTTTGCAAATTCATGCTATCAATTAAGAATCATTAATCTATATATTTTTACTTTATTTACCTTAATCTGAAATAATATCTAAAAGAATACCTGAAAGCTTTTCCATGTTACTCAACAAAATTTATTAGTAAAAATAATCTAATGAAATAATACTCTGTCCATAGCATTGATGTGACTTTGATAAAATACTGCAAAAATAAAAGAAGAAGAAAAGAAAAGAAAAGAAAAAAAAAACACTATAAGTATAATTTCATAACTAATTGACGCAACGATTAATATTTTAATTTTTATTATTGGAATAGAACTGTGACATAATTCATATATATGTATATATATTAGGTGGACCGGAAAGTAATGTCGTTTTCTTAAATTAAATTCAAACGAATAAATTTTTAACAATTTTTAACAATCAAATATCGATATGCGCAGAAACGACATTATTTTCCGGTCCACCTAATATATATATTTAGATTCTTTAATGAGCCAAGAATTGAATGATTTCTCTTTAGTACTCGGTGAATTTTTGGAAAATTTGTTACAATTCTTCCGTTACGTTCCTATAATAACGAAAAGTAGAATGTACCCAAGGGTGTACTTGGAGCGAGGTACTTGACGTTAAAATAGCATAGAGAAGGAAAAATGGAGAAAGAGAAATTTATAGAGAATAGAATTCTCTTATTATTAATAGCAAGGTTTTATGTACATATATATATATATATATATATATATATATATATATTCTTTTAATAAGATAGATTTAAATCCGACTATAAATGAATTTCATCAGTTGGAAGGATTCGTTAGAAAGATTTAGAAGGACCGTTAGAAGGACACACAGCTGTGCTTTATTTCTACGAAGACGAACGTCTACGGTGATTCTCTACTAACTATAAGCTTCGGCATCTGCTTTCGGAGAATGTGCACTTGCCTCGTTAATACCGACATCTTAACCGTACCCACGCATTATCCTCTGACGATAACGCGGTTAGAATTTCTAATCAAGCTACCCTCTCAGTAATCGTGACGTAACGGCGGATAGCTCGAACTTAACCAACTAGTAAAATTTTATATGCGTTCTTGCTTGTCCTTCGAATATTTGAATAAAAACAATTGAATTTTTCGAATAAATTATTTTATTTATCGTTCTATTTATTTCTAGATTTATCGAATTATATATTCTCAGTTTTTTTTTGTTTCTTTTTTTTTTTTTTTTCTTTTTTCTTTTTTTTCATACCTTCTTTTTTTTTTCCTTTCCGAAGAAGCTACTCGCTTACTTTTGATACTCCGAAATAAAAAGGGAAGAGGTAGAAAGTCCGAGAAAACTTCGACGTTAAAAAGGCAATATTTTACGATGGCGTGGAACATGAAGCGTAATGTTGTAATGAAAGGTACGTTAAATATTAAAAATATAAATGATGGAAAAATAGAAACGTTAGACAAGGAAAAATTGTTCAAGTAGATAACGAAGGCCAAAAGGGGTTTTCTGTTTTTCTTTTTTTCTTTCTTTTTTCTTGTATTATTTGCTGTTTTTCTTTTTTTTTTTTTTATTTTCCTTCTTTTTTTTTCTTTTTTTTAAATAATAAATATGGTATACTTTATTGAATATTTCATTTTATCTATTTATTTACGAATATTCGTAAGAAAATAGAATACAGAAAACCTTTATATGTACTATGATGGAATATACAATGCGAAGTTTAATGTAATAATGAAAAATACGTGAACGAAATTTAAGACGATAGTACTTGGTTCTGTTTAGCATCGTATACAGTTTTCAAGTATAAAATTATATTACCAGGAAGACCTTGATGTTACCTATAAATTTATCGTTTCACGTATACTACATAGTTTTACGAAAGAAATAAACTTTTATAGATCAAATTAATCATAATCATATAGATATGTAAGAATAATAATTTAATGGACTTACTATTTCTCATTTATTTCATTGAATTCACTTTGACATATTTGAAATTATTTATTAATGTAATATTAATCGTTAAAATAACATCGCGTCGAAGTTTGAAGAAAATTGAATAGCTCGTAAGCTTGCTTGGAATATAGACTAAATGTAAATTATCTTATACGTCCTCTTTCAAGAATATGGATGAAGTTTACTTAGTAGACAAAGTTTTGCTAATTTTCTTGAAAATCGTTCATACATTATAGTTATTGTAAAATTGGTCTAGGTTTCAAATTAGTCGCTATGCATCATCGTCATTGAAATTATCGTTGGCCTTATCATCAAAGGATTTCGTAGAATAATAGTACTTCGGACCGTTTAATCGTGATTAATAGTAGAGCGATATAACTTGTCTATGTGTGTAGTATGTATTCGTATGCAATTCAATTCAAATGTGTATATGTATATATGCAAATTCAGTATATGCGAATTGTATAATTAGTAGATCATTGTCTATTACCGTCTAATGTATAGAAGATATAAAATTATTACCGTGTTAATCGATTTTAATGTCAAAAGATTTAATAATATCTTACATTATATAATTCGTATATCAAGATATTTATTCACGACGACTATATTTTTCCTTTCTCGATAAAATTTTATAAAAGTTTTGATCTCATTGGAGAATTATCTTCATCGACTTTCAATGTCGTCAAATGTTACAAATATTTTAGCCGTTATGTAATATCTGAGGTATATGAAATAGTAAAATACGTAAGACTCTTTGGAATTCTTAAAAATAAAATCGACTGAAATGCAACGTCGAAGCATTTGCTAGAGACGACAGTACAATGGTGACATTCGATTCCCGGTGGTGGTTCGATGAAATTCTGAGCACGGCACCTTTCCAACTGGCACCTGTCAACCTGTCAAGTATCGACTACCATCTTCAACTGATTAAATAAGAAGCAAGATTCTGAATTTGCAAGATGTCGATGTGTAGTATCTATTATAAGATATATCTAATATTATCTAGACAATTGAATAATATCATAATTTTTAATAACTCCTATATTATTTTCGAATTAACATTTGAATTAATTGAATGAAAAAGATTAAGAAAATTATACAAAATATTTCATCTGTATAATTAATTTAACGTAATACTTTATAAAAATTATTTATAACATGTTATTTATAGAATGTACAGATGACAATACGTATCGTTTATAATTTTAAACGATAATATTTGTCTATTCGTTATGTTCGTAATTTTTGCAAATTACCAATTGTCAATTCGTAGGATATTAACAAAAACATTAAACGACCATCTTGTTCTTGGATAAAAGTTAACGAAATAGTTTTATCTTCGGTAATCTCTCTTATACATATTCAAATTACAAATTATCACTCGAGGTGAAGAATTGTTTCTTCCGTGTTTCTTTTTTTCAGTTCGACGGACATCTCTCATCTCCCATCTCTCTTCCCCTATCTTTTCCCGCTTCCCACGGGAATCGTTCCTTTTCAACGAGAGAAGCGCGTAATTTTTTTTGCGGTTTGCGCTCACGACTAGA
The DNA here is from genome assembly GCF_912470025.1 of Vespa velutina. Taxonomy (NCBI): domain Eukaryota; kingdom Metazoa; phylum Arthropoda; class Insecta; order Hymenoptera; family Vespidae; genus Vespa; species Vespa velutina. The sequence continues at coordinate 2,636,656 of NC_062196.1, forward strand.
TGGTCGAGATAATCGACTCGTCCACTTTTTCCATTACACAGAAGGACGACGTTACGTGGCATGTATAACAAAACGGGGAGAGTACTTTCTCTCTCTTTCTCTCTCTCTCTCTCTCTCTCTCTCTCTCTCTTTATATCTCTTTCTTTTTCTGTGTGTTATTTTTTCGTTTTTCTTTTTCGTATTTTTTTTCTATCTGTTTTTTTTTTTTTTTCTTCTTTTTTTGAATTACTATGGTGAATCCGTAGCAGGCAGAAAAGTTTTTAGTTTCTCGTCGCGTTTCGTGTTATCGTTATGCTCGGCCCGTTGAACCGCTTGGACATTTCTCATCGTGCAAAGTGCCTACCCGTATTGCATCCCGGAACCGAAAATACGTTCTCTCTCTCTCTCTCTCTCTCTCTCTCTCTCTCTTTCTCTCTTTCTTTCTCTTTCCCTCTTTCCCTCTTTCCCTGTTAGAGTTATATTGCATGTGTACAACAAGAAGGGGAGAAGCTTAAGAAGAAGAAGAAGAAGAAGAAGAAGGAAAGGATGGATCAAGAGAAGAAGCAGAAGGAGATAAAGGAGGAGGAGAAGAAGTAACGGTAGCCACCGAAGTGGATCGTGATTCTCTTTAAGGAACTTAAAACCGAGTTTGAACTACCGATTGACGTTCATGTTAATGCACTACGAACTTCTCTGACAAAATAACGTTCACAAAGATTGCTCCTAACGCTATCAAGAGGAAATACATCAGGCAATCCCCTTTCGTTAAGTCGCTATCGTTCTCGTATCTCAAGAATTCTCAAGTTACCTTACTTCTCGATAGAGAGATAGAGAGATAGAGAGAAAGAGAGAGAGAGAGAGAGAGAGAGAGAGAGAGAGAGAGAGAGAGAAGAGAAAGAAAAGAGAGAAAGAGAGAGAAGGATGTTCTCGTTTCTTCTTCCTCGAAAATAAGTTAAGAAAGACACGGATCCGTGAAGTTGAGGAAAATCAAATAAGAAAAGGTAGATCTTTGAATAGATCTTTGAGATATAAAGTTCGCTTTATTATTTTGCTGTATACTCAATGGATTTACGAATTTCAATATTAAGTACAATTAATAAAAAATAATGAAATTGATAATCGAATTACCAATCGATTAGGGGAGACTCAAATTGATACAGGAGCAGATTGATAAATAGAAATTTTCTGGACATTATTTATATGTAACTCGATCATAGTACTAGATGTTTATTGTTTATCTATTTATTAAGATAGAGCGTAAATTTATGTATGTTGACAATAACAGATATTATTCAATCATTTTGTTTTTATGGAGAAAAACGTTTCAATTAAATAATGTTTGATTTATATAATTGAAATTATATTACAAAACAATATGAACGAAATAACATATCTTTAATAATAAAAATATCTATCAACAGTCATCAAGATATTTCATTACATGTATCAATTTAACAGAGCTTCAGTCGGGTAAATTGATACATTTTGATTTCATTAAATAAATGTTTTTTTTTTAAATTTATTTTATATACATATTTCGTCAACAGTTTCATTTTCAATGTGTTAATAGAAAGTGCCAATGTACATTTTCACATATTTTTTATTAAATAATTAATGAACACAAAAATTAAGAACAATAAAATTAAGAACAAAAGATCGTATCAATTTGTCGCGGTCAATCTCGGAGATTTCAAATCAGCTCAAACGTTAAAAATATGAACTATACTTTCAATGATCACAAATATTTGTTAATTATTTGGATGATTTTAACACGGATCTCGATTAATGTATGTTCGGAACAAAAAAAAAAAGAAAAAACGAAGGAAAAAGAAAACAGAAAAATAAAAAAAAGAAAAAAAAAATAAATGTAAATCCTATTATACTTCATGAGGTTGTTTCTCGTCTCACTTATATATTAATCTATGCCGGAATATTCGTATCTCCGCGGCCTTTTCCTCTCTATCTCTCTTTCTTTCCATTATTTTCTTTTAAAATATGTCAGTCGACTGTTTTCCATGGTTTTTCCGTCCATGAGTTTCACAGAATAAGAGAAAGAGAGAGAGAGAGAGAGAGAGAGAGAGAGATAGAAAGGAAAGAAAGAGAGAGAGAGAGAGAGAGAAAGAGAGAGGAAAGAAAGAGAGAGAGAGAGGGAGAAAGAGAGAGGAAAGAAAGAGAGAGAGAGAGAAAGAGAGAGGAAAGAAAGAGAGAGAGAGAGAGAGAGAGAGAGAGAAAGAGAGAACGATACGAGCGAGCTTGCTCGTGCATAGTAAAATCCTCGTTTAAAGGTAGCTATATACTTCCTTCTACTGGACTCTCTTTTCTAGCTCGCGAGCTACCCGATATCCTTTTCTGAATACATAAAACGTGAAGGAAACGCGGCTGCGCTTTAGATGAACATTCAGATTAGAGAGTCTCGTTGCTTTTCTTAAAAATCGAAATAATTATTCTTAAATCTTTTAAATATCATACATATGTGTGTATGTATATATATATATATATATATATATATATATATATATACATCTTAGTGGTGTATTTTGGTTGAACTAATTCACAGTGAGAGAAAAAAAAAGAAGATGGTAAAGAGATAAAAAGTAAGAAAAATTTTCTCTCTAATTTTCTATTTATTGAAATTTAATCTTCAAATATATATATTTTTATTTATACTAATTTGAATTTATTCATTCTACTTACCGTTTATATCGCTTATACTTTTAATACGATTGTAATAGAAAATAATTATAGATAAAAATTTCTACATTCTCATTAATAATTTGGAAATTAGTGTTCAGTATAGTTGATGGTACAGAAAATATAAGTAGACGTTTATTTTTATTTATTTATTTATTTTTGTTTCTTGTTCTAGTAAGAGCTTTCTTTCCATCATTCTCCTCGAGTCACCATAGAAGAAACCATCCGTTCGAGCTCGCCGTTAATTTGTCACTGTACGACTTAAGTATATCGAGGAAATAGGTTTCCCGTTCTTGTACGGGTTGTTCTTTCTCATCTGCTTTTACGCCACTTTCGTTTCTTCTTAGGGACCCTAAAGACATCCGACTCAACTTTTACTCCCTAGCACGTGGTAGAATACCTATCCACTCTCCCTTCGCATTTTTCGTGTTTATTGTTTGGCTTTTACGCTTGTACTAAAATTTATTCTACGCTTTTATACCTTAACGCCGGTTGTTCCTCTTTTCGTTCTTAGGAAAGGAAAAGGAAAGAGATAAAGAAAAAAGGGAAAGTTATTCGTCGTTCTTTTTTATTGCAGACGCCGCATTTTCCTTCCGAGAAAAAGGGTTTTGATCTAATAAAATACATTCGAAGTTGCTTCTTGTCTTGTTCATTCTACCTCTATAACATTGGAGTTTTCTCTTTTCATTTGTCGATATAGTCAAGCTTTCTCTCTCTCTCTCTCTCTCCGTCTCTCTCTCTCTCTCTCTTTCTCTCTCTCTCTCTCTCTCTCTCTCTCTCTCTCTCTCTCTCTTGGTTTCTCCCATCTCTTTATCATTCGTTTCATTTCATCTTCCTTTGTCCTCAATTTTTTTTCTTTTTTTATTTCTTCTTTTCCCTCTTTCGCCATATTATAATTTTTCGAGCACGTTGTATTCGTCAACGTGCTCGAAAAATTTATTTACAAAGTAATTTTAACGATGCTGTCGCTTTGTCCTACGCTGTTACGCATCTCCTTCAAAAATGTTATTTTTCTACGTTCATTTTATACTCATGCTAGAGCGGATTATTTGCTAGTTATTGACTTTTTCTTATCAGTTCTCGAGAAAAACAACTAATTAAGTCGTTATTTCATTTATAAAAAATACATTTCAAAATATATTCTTCTCTTTCGAAATCATCTTTAAAGTTAAATTAAAAAGTGAAATAAAATAAGATATCGATCAATAAAATTCGTTATATTATTTTAGGAAAAAATCTCTTGATTAATATTTTTGTTGTTTATATCATTTTAATATTATTCAAGCTTAAATATAATATTATGTAATTTTATAAATTGTTTATCGTATGAATGAACGATTTTTCTATAGCTTTTGGATTTAAGATGGACGATAAATAAACCAAATTCTTCCTTTTCGTTCTTTAATTTTCACGTTTTCTCTTTCTCTCTTTTATTTTCTTTTTCTTTTTTTTTTTTTTTATTTTTTTTTTTTATTCAGCTAAAGCAAGGATTCCCTGATGAATTTTTACGCTTCATTCGTTTCGACTAAGCGAAAGAAGAGAAATGCGGGACGTTGTTGGTAAGGACGAAATGCGAGGTGAGGGAACCTAGAAAGAGCATAGCTGATGAAAGCTCCGGAAATATGCAAACGCGGGCGATGTCTCTCCGAACATCAGCTATGTGTATTACCGTCTGTGCCACGATGCTCTCTACCTGCGCATAGTATGGCGTACGTTATTGTTCCATGCGAAATAGAAATATACCTTGGTGCAAAAATCTTCGAGACGGCTAAAAAAAAAAAGAAACAAAGGAAAGAACAGAGAAAGGTTTTTCGATAGAGGGAAAATGGCCAACGTAAAAACAAAAAAAATATAGAATCATGTATTCAACTTATAATGTGTATCTACATATATATATATATATATATATATATATATATATACATACGTACGTCGAGTATCGTCAAGTAATTTCGGACACATTAGAGATATTAAAAATGTCGAGAAACGTAACGATGATGCGTTATCACAGATTTCAATCTCAAACATTCAATCTGTTTAATGCTCTTTTTTCATAGAAGAAGAAAAAAAAACAAAGAGATAATAAAAAAGGAATAAAGAAGTGGAATAAATATAAAACAAATAAAAAAAGGAAAAAATCTTTACCCGTTTAAATGCACTTACTCGAAAGTATTACTTTTTCAATCGATGTTTCTCAAAAGGGACGTATCATTTTAATCTTATTACTCTTTGCTTTTTATAGCGAATTAATCCCATGGTAAATAGATGTTTGAAAGATCAGAAGAAACTTAAAGCTCCATAATAAAGAGGATGAAATAGAAGAGAGAGAGAGAAAGACAGAGAGAGAGAGAGAGAGAGAGAGAGAGAGAGAGAGAGAAAGAGCAAGAAAGAAGGTTGGAATAAGATAGGAATCATTATACGTTGGAGTCTCGTGGGAATATCGCCTAATTCGCTCGTAATGTCTTGCAAGACCGCTAACAAGTATAATAGGTTACTTCTGTTACTTAACGTTAAAATAAAAATCTATTTTAATTCGAAAAAAAATTTCTGATATAAATAAAAATGATATTTCATGAGCGAATGTACAAATTTAAAATTTGAATGCAAAGGACATTTTCTATTTTATTCCGAGATCTTTTTCGTACCATGAATATTTTCAAAACGATATCATTTAAATGCAAAAGAAAAGTACAAAAATGTTTAAGAATTTTTCATTATTGTTATTATTATTAAATTAAAAAATAGTTCGACTCACCTTCGTAAACCCAATCAGGTACGCCATTGTAGATCGTACCGAAAACTCCACTATCAGTTATCTGATAATCTGTTGGAACCTCAGCTTCCAGTCGATAGAAGATATTATTCTGATGAACATAGATCAAAGCGTTTCCACTTGGTGCCCAGGTCGCAAGTTGAAGGGATTCAGAATCATTCGCCGCCATCAATGCCGTCTCCGTTCTGAAAATATTTCCGTTGTCGAAACTTTATTTGGAAAACGTGATTACGTCGTTATTTCATAGAGTCGTTACACGTTTCTATTCTTAACGAAGTTTTGTCGCACACGGTCGTCGCCGTACAGTCAACGTCGTCGCCATCGTTGGCGCGACTCCCACGAAATTGCATTCCAGCACGACATTCTCAAAATTTCGGGCGGCCACGTTTTACTGCACATGGAGTAACGACGCTTTAATTGCGTAGACCGTTATCTTTGAGTCATAGTACAGCTCTGAAAGTGATGCCAGAAGTGTGTCATAAAATTTGTTATACCTTGGAAGCTTAAATTATTGTTTCGTTTTTCTAGATTGCTCGTAGATATTATTATTTTAACAGGTTTTGAATATAATAAATTTTCAATTGTCGCATTATGCGAGTTTTTTTTTCGAACGAGAACGAGTAAATTATTTCGCGAATGAAAATTTTTTTATCGATTTATTACATAACTTTATAGATATTATAGATTCTCTTTTTTTCCCTTAATGATTACTCTTTGAAGATATTTCAATTTTTCTACTCTGACAAATATTTTCGTAATTTATCTTGAATTGGTTTGCCGATTATTTGGAAAAATAACAGGAAGGAGAATAACTCGTCTTCTATCGAGAATGTATCTTCGATGGCTGCCAGGAATGCGCAAGATATTATGAAATATTCGGATGTCTCTCATACGTATGCGCGGAAAATATGATATTTATTTGAGCATAAAACAAAGCGTCCTTTTGTAGATTGGTTTGATAACGTTTATGAAAAAAAAAAAAAAAAAAAAAAAAAAAAAAAAAAGAGAAAATTGTTCCTGCGTGTTCATAAATTTTGTAACTCAGTGAATTATTTTTGTAGAAAAAATTCAAATATATCGATATCTTAATTTTTATTTATTTATTTATTTATTTGTTTATTCTTTTTTTATTCTTATTTTTTTTTTTTTTCTATCTTTCTTCCCGAGAAATAGATTTTCTTCGCGAGAAAGACGATTCTATAAAGGCACGTTCTATAAAGTTTACAACATTTTATCACGAGTTGTGAAAGTTAAAATGAATTCTTCAAACAAGCCACCATCATTTCTGACTACGTTCTACATCGGTATTAGATTCCTCGAAGCTGAGTTTTCACCTACCACGTCCCATTCGAAACTTTTCAAAGATTTATTTCGAACGAACGAATCACCGTGGAATATTGTCCTTTCGGGTAAGGATATCTTCGTCATGTGTCGTAGAAAAATCATTACATTTTATGAAATGGTCAAGCAATAGAGAAAAACTAGGTTATGCATTAAAAGAAGAAAATTATTTGCACTTGTTATGTCTTTTAAATTTAAGGATTCGAATGATGATACAAATACGTACCTCCTTATTATTATCGTTCATTTTAAAAATATTATTAACAAAAAATTCTTCTTCAAAAATTTTAACTCCAATAACGAGAGTAATCTATCTATCATTTGATTTTATCAATATTTTGATATTTTAACGTTATATCGACATTTTCACTATGATATTTAAACTCGTCAATGAAATGATTTAATTTCGATTATTTTGATCTATCGAATATTTTGATCGTACCTATTGTACAAATTCATTCGACAAAATTATTTGATTATCATCCGATACAAATTTATAAAATATTCACGATTTAAGAAATATCCATGTTGGAATGCGTTAAATTGATCGTGTAGAATCGACGAAAAGTTTTTACAACGATTCGCCGATATCCGGGTACTAGCCCGCATCCGGGCATATCGTGAATTTGACTCGTTCCTTCATAGATATTACTACTTCTCGTCTAGTTCAAAGGTAAACTTCTTCTTGAAAGGCTATAAATAAAGTCGGCGGTATTCATGTGACGTACAAACCGAGTTTATGATAGACGTGTATAGTAGTTGCCTCTCTTACCAACCAGTTTTCACGAGAAATATACAAGCGGAAGGAACTTATGAGTTCTTTGTTCTTCGTGCATACGAGCCTTTCATATATACTTCGCGACAAGGATACAACGATGCCGACACGGAGAGACACGACGATGGTAGCTCGCGTTTTCTATCTATCGTGAGAAGATACCCACTTGGCTAAAAGTCGCAATTTATCCTTCTTTTTCTTAGATCTTTTTGGTATCATTTTTTTTTTTTTATACTTTATCGTCTATACGGATAATAAACGTTGGACTAACGACCATTACGGTTATCGAATTTTATCTATCGTAACATTTAATGGCTACTTTAGTATAAATCATTTTTCATCGATAGAAAAGAAATATCAGGACCTATCATCTTCAGTTCGAGATATACATATGTATATATATATATATATTTTGACAAATCGTTTAATTCAAGAAAAAATATTTCTTTTTTTTTTTTTTTTTTTGCTTCTTCATCACGACAAACGTTGAATATAGTGAAATTTACGAATTATTTTTCCTACATAAGTATATTTTTTACTAGTCTAAATTACGTGGTTTATTTTAATTACGTATCACTTTTCAAAGGATTATTAATGAACAAATATATGAATTTCATCTTACTATTGTTATATATCAGAGATACGGAATATTTGTTGTTAATTTTTTCAAAAGTCGTTACAACGTATCTTCAATAAGAAACAAAATAAATAATAGTATAATTTTTAGGCAAATACTGAAAGACATTCATCCGTGAAATTAACGAAACTACGATCGATTATCTTTACGTTTTCTCTTCTATATTCTAACAAACGGCGAAGTTGATAACACGCGAAATTTTTGATTCATTAAAGTGTTCACTAGGTGGCAAAAATATTTTATTACTCGTTCCAGTTCGACCGAGCGAGTAACGAAAAAAGTTATAACTATGCGTATGAGTTTGTTAAACGATCTTTACAGTCGAGCATTGGACCGAAGAACGAGAACGGTGCTTTTGTAGTACAGTGATAACGCTTTTCGCGCTAGCTAGCTAGCTAGGTTGTTCGTTTGTTCGCGTGCACGTGGAAAAAAAGTTGACAAAAGGGCCACGGAAAAGTCCAAGTTTTCTACAAAAGAAGTAGAGAAAGCGAACTACGCTCGGTTAGGTATTAAAAACATAATGTAAATAACACGATTTTTAAAAGTTGAGAGTTTACGTTCTCTTCCGTGGCGTTCCTTTATGGTAGGTGCAGGTGTAGGAAAGTACGAGGGGAAAAGTCGTTGGTACTTTCGTCCCTGACAAAAGCTACCCATGCTATACTTACTTTCTGTGTACTTAAAAGAGAGAGAGAGAGAGAGAGAGAAAGAGAGAGAGAGCAAAGACAAAATATTATCGACAGTAATACCTCGTACATTTTACAAAATGGCTCGCACGTTTCTTTTATATTCTCTCTTTTTTTTTTTTTTTTTATCAAAAATTATATTTTTATATGTACAGAACATCATAAAATTCATAATTGTAACATTTGAGAGGAGTAAAATAGAGTAAAATTTTTAGGCGAAAGTTCCTCTATCACTTTTCTCTTCGTTCATTATTCATTAAATTATTTAACAATTAAATCGATTAAATAATATGTAAATTAATGTAGTATATATTTACAATGAAAAATTTTCAATATCGAGTCTCTCTCTCTCTCTCTCTCTCTCTCTTTCTCTATCTCTCTTTCTTCCTCTGTGTTGTCAGGGATAATCGTTCGTCGAGAGAACCTTAATATAAAAACATATCGTCAAAATAAGATGAGTCAATGTTTCATTTTATGTTGTCGTTATATTTAGTCTCGTCGATGTAAACAATGTCGAGACAAATATCGTTAAAGGATGTGGAACCAGATGGCTTTCTATGTTTTCACGAGGCATCAGGTGTCAGTTACGAACAAACATTCGACCCGTTTACATCGTCTTTGGCGTCCTATTTCGCTACTTCGTGCCATCAAGCGTAATAATATAAGAATATGTAATGTATCTTAACAAATTATTATACTATGTTATATTAATATTTATACTATCATTTTTTAACATCTTTAAATTTCTTTTTGATTTTTAATTCTTCTTTTCTCTCTCTTTCTTTTTTCTTGTTTTCTCTCCCTCTGTTTTTTTTTTTTTTCTTTTTTTTTTTCTATAAAAATACTATATCGTATTAATCGTTAAAAACATTAGAACATTAATGCTACTTATTCGAAGGAAGAGGAGACAGTAAACATATTAGAAGTTAGAGTGGATTAATCGAGCTTTAAGAGAAAGAAAAGAAAGAAAGGGAAAAGAGTAAAGGGGTAGTGAATTTACGTTGGCATGCTCGAAGGAAAGTTTTCAACGGTTAAACCGACGATATAGTGCTGCAAGACCTTCGAGAATTGAACTTTCCCGCGGTTTCTACCCTCTTTATATCTCCTTACCCTTTTCGGTTCTTTCCAACCAAACCACGCTCGTCTCCTTGGAGAGAAATTAAACCCATTAAAAAATCTACTTCATCTATTACATTGCAAATTGTTCTGTTCTCTTCTTTTCTCTCTTTCTCTCTTTCTCGCGTACGTTTCTTTATCTCTCTTTCTCTCGCAAGTAATTTCATTTCCGAATCTTCCGATTGTCTCCGAACTCTCCCTCATTCCATTTCTCTTTTTCATTTTTCTTGAATATTTGAAAGAGAGAGAAGGAAGAGAGAGAGAGAGAGAGAGAGAGAGAGAGAGAGAGAAAAGAAAATAACAACGTGGCAAAGTGCTTACTTTCGCCGTGATATAAGGGTTCTTTAAATGCTGAGTTAACGTTCAAATCTGCGAAGGAAACTACTCTCTCACTCTCTTTCTCTTTCTTTCTTTCAATGTAGAAAGTGTAACGGATAAGGGTGATGGTAAGACGACGCTAGGATTAAATTCCCACACAGTTTGTAATTTCTACGCTACAGGGTTTTCCTAGCGTACGCCTTAGGCTTCCATGTCTCTTACTCTTCTATCTAGCTCTCCTCTGTCTTTCTCTCTCTCTCTCTCTCTCTCTCTCTCCCTCTGTCTAACATTCTCTCTTCCTATCCTTTTTCATCTCGTTCTAGCTTAGGAGAACGCTAAGAGAATGTAAGATTAAAATGCAAATCCAAACTCGACCACGGGAATAAGTCTGAGATATGATTATCGTAAACGCCCTCAAGGCATGGCTCGTTTACTTACAGAGTCTTCAGGTTCACGATCTTGTATTCGGCCAGGTATGTGTGCCGGTATAGCTGTAACAAGAAGTAAACGGGTTACTTGTTATGAGCCTGCTACTGGTAACAAAGACGCCAAGAGAACGATTTTAACGAGGAGAACTTGGGAAAAGAGCGAGAGATCGAGGGATAGAATAAGGACAAGAAGAGTAAAAAAATTGAGGGAGAGAAAAAGAGAGAAAGAGAAGGAGAGGTAAGTTATATTTTTTCGTCAAGAGAATTCTACGTAGGAGTATAAGGAACATATCTTTAATAAGGATATCTTAAATAAATTGTAGACCGATAATAGAAAGTTACTTTCTTTATCAATGTATATAATGCCAGTTAGGAAAATTGGATGAATGTTAATGTTTAAAAAATTCTAACGAATTATTTATTATAGAATGAACTAATCTATAAGTGAACATAAACTATGAGGTTTCTCATGAATTAAATTAAAATTTCAAAAGAACTAAAGAAAGGTATACTTAAGGAATTTATTAGTATTTAGTTTCATATGGTTTTAAATGATTTATCATAGAATGTCAACATACGTTATAAACTTTGTATACTTTTACGTTGTTTTCCAACAGATGTAAAAAAAAACGTACAAACATTTGATATCGTTTCCATCATGAAAAAAAAAAAAAAATAGATAAATTTAACTTCTAGTTACTATTACTACTACCACTATTACTACTACTACTACTATTACTATTATTATTACTACTATTATTACTATTACTATTACTTGTACTACTAGTTATAGTAATACTTTCTCCATAACTTTTCGCCATTTAACTTTCTGAAAAATTTCAAGCTTCTGGATAAACCAGTAGTTTTTTTCCCCAAAGGGAACTGCGATAAATCGTTCGGGGATTTCTACGATCGGTTAATGATTAACAGTTACATCTCGATCATAAATTATGTTCGAACGAGGTGTTAGAGTGAAAAAGAGAAAAAAGAGAGAGAGAGAGAGAGAGAGAGAGAGAGAGAGAGAGAGAGAGAGAAAGAGAGAGAGAGAGAGAATGGGATAGGGAATACAGGGAATGGTGTACCAAACGACGTTCACCATCAAAACGGAGAGCATCGATAGTGCTCGTTTCGATACGAAACGATTCATGGTGGTCTCCACGCTATTTTGCCTCCATTAACTCTTTCAGGACTCGATCATAAATCAAGCGGACCGACCGATAAGATCGGAATAACGCCATTTTCACGCATTCGAGGCTACCTCGATTCTGTGAAATGCATGACCGCGTATAAACGTGGCCTAGAACACGTGTGTAGATCGATGCTCATTTTCGTATCGTATCGTCGTTTCTCGCCTTTTCGACTATTCGCACGTGGAATTGCGAGAATTCTATAGAAAATTTCCTCGATTGATTGAAAATGCTATGCTAAAGTCTAACGTGTGTAATATTCACGAGTGACTCGAATACTAATTCGATATAAAAATGATTTCAATGTATTGAGATTATAAATATTATTATAAAAATTCTTATTTTTAATAATAATTTACTTTAACTTCGTAGGAAAATTAAATTTCGTAGAAAGATTTGTAAGATTTGTTTAAATCGAATCTATTTAATAAAAATTCGAATGATCAAACGGAAACTAATAAATCACGATTTCGTTTTTCTTACAAAACGCATTTCATTCTTATTCATTCTGAAATCGAGCGATTTTATAAATTTATCAGAAACTTTTTAACAAGCGAACTTTCCGTTGATGATCGGGTAAAATAATAAAAAAAAAAAAAAAAAAAAAAAAAAGGGAAAAGAAAGCAAATAAAAACAAAAACAAAAAAAAATAGAAAATAATAGAAAGGAATCGATTCAGTTTGTTGAATTTTTCAATCGTCATCCTTTCCAAGCATGCAAAAAGGCGACGACGGCGTCTATTTTCAGTCTCGCGTTCTCTTTTATATTCACATAGCTAGGAAAATGTAGACAGCGCTCGTGCGATGGATCGTCGATCGATCGATCGGTTAGACGACGTTGTGTTCGGACGGTATTGAAATTCAAAACGGGAGGAAAGGTATTTGTAAGCACGCTCGTTCTGTTACCACAACCCCTTATACCCCTCATCCCCAACTCCACCATCCCTACTATCCCCACTATTCTGCTATCCGTTCGTCTAAAATCGAATATGTATCGACGCTAACGTTTTCCCAATAAAAGTTCTACTGAAGCTTGCTTTACGACCTACTCACATGAGCGTGAGAGCAAACTTGAGAGAAAAAGAGAGAGAGAGAGAGAGAGGAGGGGGTAGAAGGGGGGGGGAGAGAAAGGCAGACAGACAGACAGACAGAGAGAAATAGAAAGGAAGTAGATATATTTCTTCGTTTGTGGCTTTTCAGAAAGGTGCTGCTATCGAGTGTTCCACTTTTATTGCTAAGGGCTCCGTAGTTCAAGTAAGATTGCCGATACGGTGATACACGGTACGGTTTTCTTATCTCGTTTAACGATTTTCCCGTTAGAGAGTTTCTTCAGATCTCTTTGTCTTGTAAGATAAATGATCGATTCTTATAACGAACGTTCGAGAATAATGTTAGAGTTATTAATGGTTTATCTTAATGATAAAACATATGTATATATATATATATATATATATATATATATATATATATATGTTTTTAAAATAATTATAATAAAACATGCGTTATATTTAAATGTATACAAAAGTTAAGTTAAATTATTTCTTTCTTTAAATTTAATTAAACATATATAAAATTCTATACAAAATTTGTTTATTCCACTTGTTAAATAAAAGTTTTAATAATCCATTCTTCGAATGGTAGCCAAGAAGAGAATAATGCGAGATTATAATAAAGTTTGTCGTACAATTTCTATTATAAGTATCGTGTCTGTTTAAGAACTCGAAGTAGAAAAGATATTCGATAATACAACCACGATTGTCGATGCGTTAAACGTAATGGTAGGTTCATACTTTGCGATATACAATTCCAAACACGCGCATCCTTCTTCGAAACTATTAATAATATATTGGAAAGATACGTCGAAAGTTTGTTTGCAACCTATTGGGAATTCTATCAGTGGAATACTCTCGAATCTGTGATGATATCCTTGTACAATTCGTATTACGAAATATTAATAATATTTAATAATTTGTAACGATATAATTTATTCAACTTTATTGATTTGTAAGATTTTATACGAAAGAATAATTTAATATAATTGGCTAATATATATATGTATATATACGCATATCTGTACATGTGTTTATATGATGTAAATTATTTTGTTTAAATATTTATATTTAACATATATTTAACATTTATATATATATATATATATATATATAAACATAATTAAACATTTATATATATATATAAACATAATTAAACATTTATATATATATATATAAATGTTTAAACAAAATAATTTACATCATATACACACATGTACAGATATGCGTATATATCTTATGTATATATACATATACATGTATATATATATATACCTATGTATATATATATATATATATATATATATATATATACATATATATAGTATAAAAATTTTATATATTATTTATTCATTTTTGTGCAGCAACAGCTCTATCGATATTCTAATATAAAGGAAGGTTTACTATCAGTATTTTTCTACGACCTTTTGCGAATGACGGTCATATCGTTTCGTGTCCACCGTCATATCTTTCATCCTTATTCCGATCTTTTTTTACATTATACGGAGAATTCGGTTATCAAAAGCACGAGCGATCCTGACGACGAGCGAGAACCTTTCCTATAAATTCGCAAGTTTTCAAGTTAAGCTCTTCTTTCCAAAAATGTTCGGCTAAAGGTATAAAGCGTTCCATTCTTTTATCTTTTTTTCCTTTTTCGACATTTATATATATCTCTTTGATTTTAGATGTTCGAGATAAAAGAACAGCATAATTTTCAATCGTATATACATCCACATACATACATATAACCAATTTTCTTTCTTTCTTTTTTTTTTTTTTGTTTGTTTTAATGGAAATTTTCATTGGATAATTGAAAAGTTCGTGTGACATCGCGTAGCGAAAAGATAAAGTCAATTTTTTGAACAAAGCATATTTTCAATTCCAATTTGTTTTCCTTCTTTTAATTTGAGTAACATCACCTGCAGGTGAATGTCGATGGACTTGTCCCGAACACGTTCGTTAAACTAGGTTGCAAAGCAAAAATAAAAAAAAAAAAAAAACAAAATAGAAAAGAAAAAAAGCTCAACAAAAAATAATATCTCAATTTCCGAACATTCATTAGGCAAAACGAACTCAAAAATATATTATCTCTATACGTTAATTAATAAACATTATAGGGCAATACTAGAAGTTTTGTTAAATAACTATCTACGTGATTCGAGAAATTTCATGGTGATGATCTTTCATTCCCCATTCGCATATCAAGCACGGTTAGTTTCCAAACTCGTCGAACAAACGACCACAGAGTCGACCAGTAATGTTTAACGGAGCATCGCAGTTATTTCTGTCTCTTTTTCCAACACATCTCTCATATCTATCTCTTTCTTTTTCTCTATTACTCTCTCTCTTTCTTTTTTTTCTCCCTCGATTCTGAATCCACCTGCTCTCGTTACATTCATTCTTCGTTTTTGAAATCGAAGAGGTATACTCGTTCAATTTAAATAAAACATTTAAATGTTTTATTTTAGAGAAATTTTATTACATTGTTTGTTAACATAAACCATAATCAGTTATTGTAATAACTAATAGATACATTTTTATTTTTAACGATGATTAATAAATGTAATCCTTTCGATATAATCAACTTGTATTATGAAGTATGTAATAACATTATGACTCCTTATTGAAAATTATTGTAAAAGAACGCATATTTTTATTTAACATCATTCTACGCATATTTTTATTCAACGCATATTTTTTTTATTAGTTCAAGTTAAACAACGAGACACGTGATACGTTACTATGACGTGTATTATTTTATTTGAAAAGATCTGTAATTTTCGTTTGTGGAATTATTCGCGTATATATTGTATTTGACATTACTCTGTTGATCGTAGCGATGCTTTTATCTCGAATGTTTTATATAATCGATCATAAAAATTTTTTAGACACTCTTTTAAATCGTACAATGTTTTTTTTTTTTTTTTTTTTTTTTTTTTAATTGCATGAAGTATTTTGAATTGTATTTTTATGTTGTTTGAGACTAATTTGTTGATAGAATTTTATTAGTCGATATTTACAGAATGCATATAAGATAAGTAGATCCACAAAATATATTTCTTCGACTTTTACGATAAAGAAGACTTGAAACAAAGTTTATTTTTCTTTTTTTTTTGTTTTTTTTTTGTTTTTTTTTTTTTTTGAATGAAAAAAATTTAACAACAAGAAGCATTTAATTAAAATTCTAAACATGTTTCATATAACACACTAATTTCTTCATAATATCTACTTCAAAATTCAGAACACTTAATGTAGATTAAAACAAGTTATTCAATTTCAAAAGTGTCTGAATATTTCTGTTTTTGAATGTACACATGTAAATTAGGACGCATTCATGTCTCGCCTTAAATATAAAACGAAGGTTTTGATAAAAGTTATAAAATTGGATAAAATTTGTATGTATAAAAAATGCAATTCGTCTCGTAAAATTTTCAAAAAAAAATTTCAATTATTTCCATCGAAATAAATATTATTGAAATTTATCGAAAACAGATTATAATTAATTATATAATATCATTATAATATAATAATATGATAAATATTAATGACGTATCTATACGTGAAATGTATATTTAAAATAAAAATAATTATACTGGCGAAATTAAAATTAAAGCAATGTTAAATTCAACAATATTTTATGGATTAAACGATTAAATTTATGTTATGAAAAAAAAGAGAAAAAAAAAAAAAAACAGGAAAAAAAAAGAAAGAAAAAAACAACTCCGTACGAAATAACTCAGAAACCGAGAAGCCATACGAAGCTATGTGAAGTGAATCTACCTTAGTGAAGAGGGTCTAAATAAAACGTTTGGTACGAAATGGCAAAGGGAAGCAGGCATAGGAAAACTATTTTACGGAAGAGTATGCGTCGTTTGTGTGACGCATTGTTTAACGACGCCCTCGGAATCCCAGTTTTCAGCGAATGCGGTCTAACCACAAGGGCCTCGTACAACGAGCCTCCATTTAACGTTGTTCTCGTAATCTTTAAAGTGATGAAAATAAAATGTCACGTGTTGTCCATAATACATAATTATATTTATTTCGTAAAATTCGTTTAATACGAGATAGAATTATATTGTGGTTGTCATAGAGGGGTATTATAAATTTTAATAATATTTCGATGAGATTCATTTTGAAAATCAATACATGTGACGTCTCTTGATGGATGAAAAGAATAATATTGCGTGATAATATGTAAAATTTTCTTTTTATCACAGGAAATATTATTCGCAACATGGAAAATCCATTCGTTTCGATAAAAAAAAAAAAAAAAAATATATATATATATATATATATATATGTATATGTATCCGTGAAACATTTATTACATAAAATTGGTCTCAAAAAAAGATAACGAACTCTTTCAACATTATTCTATTGTAAATTCTATTAACTCTTGATCTAAAGCAATTAACGAATTTATTTGAGAGTAAATAAAACGTATCTACGTTCAAATAACAATCTGAAATGAGTGACCCGTGTAGTACGTGTAGAAACATTTTCTAGATCAAAATGATTTTATTTAAGCAGAAAATAATGAATTATCGAGAAACGAAATAGGTAAATACATAGATACAGACGATAATAAGTTTGGTCGTTTGCTTATTCGGTCTATTATCGCGTACGATCGATTCGCCGTTTCGAATTTGCAGCTTTTCGCAAATGAAACAGATTAAGTAGATAAGGACGATACGCATTACGTTGTTCATTCATTACGTTCACGTATTATTATAGAATTTCATTGTGTAAGCATTTCTATGTTATCATTTTGTAACGTTATGTTCATTCAATATTACCTCTCCATATGCATATGTCATATTTCTTTCGTATATTAAAATATAACAAAAATTATTCGTTAAGTCGATTCTATGTTAGATAAACAAAAAAAGAAAAAGAAAAAGAGTCAGATATTATATAAATAGTATAATAGAAAAACAATCATAGGAAATAATTCAGAATAGAATTTTTTTTAAAATTAGATATATGTGAATATTTTACATAAACATTTTTTCGATTCATTATTTTATACGATGTCATATCAAAATATTTCTTAAAGAATATTTTCGATAAATATCATAGACATATATTTTAACCTTTCGCGAATCCTTTTGCACGAGTTATACTTAATTCTCAACGAAATGAATGTACATCGGTTCATTCGTTCTCGGTTGGCTAGATTCCAAGGTCGATGTAGAGGTGGAAAGGGTAAGAGAAAGGTATGATATAAATTGTTTGCTTCCGAGACAGGTTAAAGGAAACTAACTACGATGAGAAAAAATATAATGTAACGTTGTTGTGTATCAGGAACCATTAATAGCATATAAGTTGGCATCTTCTTAGGTAAAAGGTTTCCTTTTCATCTAATTTACATTTTATTGTATATCCCAATACATATCTAGTAATATCTTAATATTAAATCAATCCAAATAAAAATTAATAATTAATAATTAATGAAAAATATAAATGTGTATTTTTAAATAAATATGAAAATTTATTGATACATTTATTAGTTAATAAGAAATTAATTTGAAAATTATTTACAAGAAAATTAGTGATGATAAATGTATGATTTTACGTGATATTAATGGTTTACGAAAATAACATATAATAAATGATTCGTAACAAATTATTAAATAATTTTAACTAATAGGGTGGCTAGATAAAACAAATTTTATTACCCTTTGAATTAATTTTGATGAAAATTAATTCTATTATATTCTATAATGCAATATTCGTGAGAAGATATTGAAAATGAATAATTCAATCGAATGAGAACCAAAATTGTTTGTTAATTATCAAAATTAATGAAGACAACGTGTTTGTTCGATCGAAATTACACCAGGCGTGATATTTCACATGCACGTGTGAAATTAAAAAAACATTAAATCTTATCATTGTTAGTTTATCGTTAATCGATTTAATAAAAAAAATAAATTTGATGAATGATGATCTGTTAAAGAAACTCTATCGAAGCAAATTGTTTTATTTTTAATATTGTCTTTTTCATTTTGTTTTGGAAAGGAATAATCCTTTAATACAGAATTATATTCATGGTCACGATCATAGATGGTATTCATAATTTAACAAAGCTCAAATGAATTATCGTTAATTTTGCATGAAAGATACCTGAGGCTGACCGTTGCAGCTGTAATTTCAAGATGATTTGCCGCGAGTATCGAAAATTTTGGCCCACCGAAATGTAGTCTCACCTTTAAATCACGAAGTGCCAGATGCACGAGCCTTCGACCTCCTGTATCAGCATACGCATACTAATCTTCAACCTTTATTGAGTACGGGCCGAGTGTTTTCGATTATTGCTGACTGCTATGTGATATTTGAGTCGATAACCATCTCGTGTTTCTCTTTTCGAATATTCACGAATCTCTTTGATAAAACCATTAATTAAATGTTCCGTTAAAATAGAAAACGTCAAAAATTCAATTTGAATTTCATTTATATTTTTTTAATACGATTATCCAGATTTGTTTAATAATTTGCTTATTTTACGCCGTTAATATGTCGACGAAATGTAACTTTGTTTGCGTTAAATTGTTTTAAATGACAATTGTAAAGTTAATATATTTGATATAGAAAGAAAGACGGTGAATGTCAGAGAGCAAACTCTTTTTCATAGTCCATTTATCCCAGATTAAAACTTCTTTCTGTGAAGTTGGAATCACATAAATTTCAAAGTCACTTAAAATTACTCTCCCGTTGAAAGAAACTTCGATGAAATACACATAATCCTACGTAAAGGAACAGAGTTGAAGCTTAAGTTTACCGTGAAAAGATGTTGACTTACTAAAAGTACTAGTCTTTACTATATCTAATTTATATTTAACTTGAAACGTTTGTTTTCAAGATAGAGTTATTATATCAAAATTTGACGATAACTTCAATTGAATTATTTTTTCTTTCATATTTCTATATTCACCATTTAAAAATACACATTTGATTATTATAGATAATATAAATTTAAAGATTTTCTAATCTTCGATCTATAATTTTTTTCGATCTATAATCTTATTCGATCTATAATCCTACTATTGTTTTCATTTCCTTTTGTTTAGATCCAATAATTGAAGTTTCTGTAACATGTTTTAACGATAGGAACAAGTTTTAAGCTTCCATTAGAGATGATAGTTTTTGACAGTGTCACAGAATAATTTCTTCAATTGGAGTACATAATAGCACTTTCAATAGTCAATGATTATCATTATTATTATTACTATATAGATTACTAAATTAATAGAACATCTATATTTCGTGTTTGTGTCCTTTGATTTATATTTTTCGTTCATTTGTTATCATCAATTGATTTATCATTGTCAAATTTTGTTGAATTTGTGTACTTTCAAAATTAAATTAAATATAAATTATATAAACGTAATATACACGAGATAATTACGTTTCTATTTAAAATTATGGTGAATAATATTTAACGTATTTCATTCTTTAATACTATTACGAATTTCTTCATTTATCGATAGATTAAATGTGCGAAAACAGAAAACGAGAAAGAGAGAGAGAGAGAGAGAGAGAGGGAGAGAAAGAGATATAAATACATTGATTGTATGGGGAGTTAAACGAGTTGGATGACAGAATTTAAGAGAAGAATAATTTTTCAGAATATCCGATTAATCGAATCTTTAACGGCATCTATGATAGAGAAATTTCAAAAGAAATTTTGATTAATCTTAATTGTAATGAATTAAACGCGAACGATGCTATAAACATTCTCACAGAATTAATAATAATATTAATATTTCCTTTATTCTTTATAATGATCGATTTAGAAAGAAAAATACTCGATGTAAATAATGATAAATAAAAATAATATTCTATGCGGGCAACAACGATGACGAAAATAATGTTTATTTTTTTTTTTTTTTTTTCTGCATATTAATAAAGTTCCACAAACGTTTGCGATATTGTTTACGCGATGATAGAAATTTTATCTGTGAGAAACGTGAATGAAAAATTTTTTTAATATAATACAGGAAAAGTTTTTGCTTGCGTCACGAATACGCGTTGCGGTTTTAAAACCACGTAAGGGGTCATTCGTGTGTATCAAAACCGGAAACCAACAATTTCAGGACAAATATTTTGTCAGTAGGAATAGAGAATATATATCTTTTTTTATACACGAGACGATATCCTGCAGCTGTTATCCTATGTTTCTACATTTCCAAAGATTTTTTGTTTTTACTTTTTTTTTGTTTTTTTTTTTTTTCTTTTTTGTTATACTTAAGCGGAGATCATAAGCACGAGATTTTACTATTATTTTTTTTTCCTTTTCTTTTTTCTTTTTTCTTTTCTTTTTTTTTTTTTAATATATACAATTTCATTTTTCTCATATTACATCCGTGCATATATATATATATATATATATATATATATATATATATATATATTAAATACAAATTGATCGAATTTGTTAGAAATGAAGAAGTGGGGATAATGCCAAGTATTATAGAGATCGAGCTTTCGCACGTGACGCATGAAAGGTCGCATGTCAGAGCGCTTTAATGTACGTTAAGCTTCGGATTAATTCTTCGTAGTGCTGGCATTGAAGCCCACGGGCATGGGGATACCGGGTGAATAGACTTCGAGTGCAGATGACCGGTCATTTTTTAAGCGTTCGTCACAGCCGGCGACGGGAGCTGGGTGCATGCTCGTTTCCGAACATCGACGTTTTCTGTCGTTTTCGTCGATTACCATCGTATGGCGAATACGAATATTTCAACGTCCGTGAGTTGAATCATTTTTTTACATACGAAAAATACTTTTCTTCGTGTACTTGAGTCAGTGCAAGATAAGTAATAATTCAACGACCGTAATATTATAATTAATAACACGATATAATTAAATAATAATGTTACATATTTAATGAAACGAAAAAAAGAAAAGGAACGAATTATGGTCGCAGTACACGGGACGAAGAAATTATTTTAATTATCATGAATTCTTTTGAGAAATATTATTTACAGAAGTTCTATGATACGGAGAAGTTTTATAATATAATAGTAATAATTATTTTGCACTATTTAAGTCAATTGTATTTTTTTTTTTTTGTTTCTTTTTTTTTTTTTTTTTTTTTTTTTTTAATGAAATAATACGTTTCTTGATCGGATTGGTCGATGTAACTCGACATTTTTTATAAAAAAGTATAAACTTATTTACTGCTGAAAAATTAAATTAATTTAATTAATTTAAGAGATATTTAAATTTAAATATTACTAATAAAACAATAAAGAGATGCGAGTGAAGTATAATAAGAGTAATAGTAAACAAAATATGACAAAAAATAGTTCGAGTTTTTAATCATTCAATTTCGTACATTACTGATCTTATATTTTCGTATTTTAATTAAACAAACTAAAATTTCTATAATTATGATTAAAAATTGAAATGATTTTATTATCTATATTTATGTCTTTATTTCAAAAAGAAACGAAAAAATTTACTTTTAAAAGTTATTAACAAAATCGATTTTATTATACCGATATTATTATAATATTAAATAAATAAATAATAAATTACAATTGAAATATTTGTCTTAAATATTTACGATTTTCCGTTCCGAAGATATACCTCTTGAAAGATTTCCATTCATAATTCGTATACTACAGCTATTCTTAGTAATAATAGTAGTAGTAGTAGAATCGCGTAAATTTTCGGAATTTATATAAGTCAGTGTGTCACGAACCAATTTGAATGAAATTATATATGACAATGGGCCTACGTAAACTTTTTTTTATCTTTGGAACTAAAAGTCGTAAAAACTTAAATCAAATACTATTTCAAAGGGCAGAATTGTTTTCATTTTTCAATGTATGGTTAATAATTAATTAACAATTTGTTATAAACAATTTTTATAAACAAATTCATACGACCTAAAGTTACTTTATTTTGTCAAAAAACAAAAAAAAAAAAAAGAAAGAAAGAAATTAAGGTTGCGTCTGATTTCCAAAATTAATAAACAAATTACTTTTTTTTTTTACCAAAGTAACAATATTGTTACACATCATTAATAATCATGTCTTGCATTTACATGGAAATATCTCTGAAACAAAAGAAACTAAAATCGAAGATCATCAGAATTTTTTCCATTTTTTCAATATATTGTTAATAATTAATTAACAATTTGTTATAAACAATATTTCTAAACAAAATTCATACGAACTAAATTTATCTTATTTTGTCAAAAAATTACGTTATATTACGAGTGATTTATAAAATTACATGAATTAATAAATAATTGATAAACAAATTACTGTTTTATAAAAAAAAAACTTTTTTCTACATGATTAATATCCACAGTATGCCATTTACAACAGGAATAAACTAAAAATCGTAGAAACTTGAAAGAAGTAAAAAAAAGTAAATGTTAAGTAAACGCAAGATAAGCGCAAAGTAAGCTCCTGGTAAATATCTCGTAAATAAACGTTTGTAAATATCTCCTAAACTAATAATTATTTGACACGCATGGATTAATACTTTTTTTATAGAAAATTTCGAGCGGCATCAACTTATGTAATCTAAAAACGTACGATTTCATCAAAACAAAAAAAAAAAAAAAGAAAAAAAAAAGAACCACAGTTGAACTTCACGAATCCACATATAAAAAAAATATTGCTGCCATATTATGGACTCCTCTGTATTATACGATTTATCTGAACGAAGATTCTTTGTATCTTTGAAAAAAAAAAAGATATTTAAAGTTATCAAATTTATTCAACCACCTTGTATTTTGGTCAAACTTCGACACGTATATCGATGAATATCTCAAAGAAACGACTTTGAGGATGTATCCGTGATCACATAAATGTACCTATTACTGATACGTGTTCGGTCCTAAGTGCACTCTCTTCTCTATACACCATAAAGTTGAATGATAATCATTAATCTCATATCGTCGTGCGGAATGCTCCAATATGGAACCAGCTTAGACTTCAAATAACTGAAGATATTCTCTCTCTCTCTCTCTCTCTCTCTCTCTCTCTCGTATATACAACTACATACGTGACAACGTTGAACGACACTATTGCTATTCGCATTTATCCCACTCGGAACAAATCACTGCGACGATCTATCTGCTCCGCTTCGTTCTATCCTCTACCATTTCTCTATTCTCACATTCTCTCTCTCTCTCTTTCTCTCTCTCTCTCTCTCTCTCTCTTTCTCTCTCTCTCTCTCTCACTCATTCACTCTCTCTCTTCATCGTGCTTTGTTCTATTCCGCTCTCGTTTCATTCTGCATACATACGTATACATATACACATGCACAAATATCAACAAAGCAAGTCACGAGAGCATACTAACACGTATGCTCACAATACCGACGAGCAAGCTCGTTCTCTGGAATTTAGATACGTTAATGACATTGTTCGAAAGCCAAGCTGTACAAGCTACTCCCCCCCTCTTCCTCTCTTTCTATCTTTCTCTCTCTCTCTCTCTCTCTCTCTCTCTCTCTCTCTCTCTCTCTCTCTCTTTTCATGTGACAAGATGTGTTGGATTTGGATTCGTTCCTTGCTGCCGTATTAGCCCGTATCAAGCTATGTTATGCCAATAGTTGTTTAGAATATATATATATATATATATATATATATATATATATTCTATCTCTTGTATTATATATATATATATATATATATATATATATATATATATATGTATATATATCTGTATACGTTTAATAGAACACTCGTTGAATCCTGTTGTCATAAAAATAATGTTCATAAAGATTATTTACAGATTTTTATAATAATTGTCTTATAGAACATTATTGGTGCATCATCTGAAATCTGCATTAACTTATTACTTTCTTTTCTTTTTTTTTTTCTGTTGCTTTTCTCTTTCGCAAATAACATTCCAACTATTTATTTTATCTATCTTTCTCTTTAACGAAGAATTAATCGACGTAACAAGTATAGAAACTCAATTCACATCGAACAGTACTGTAAAGAGGAAAATTGTTCATCACATCAAGAATCGGTGGTTTCATTCTATTCTTGATGCTTACTGCTCGTGTTAAATGAACGAGGCGAGCATTCAAATTCGTTTACGAAATCGATACGCAACGTTCTATCGAGCTCAAATCACGCTGACGTTTTTATGGTTGGACTCCAGATTTGAATGCCGTTAGAAACGTTTATTCTATTGTCTTTTGTGTATCCTCTTTTGCCTATCGTACAATTAATACAAATTGAAGAAAAAAAAGAACGAAAAAAATTAATTTCAAAAGTTTCAAATTTTAGTTTTATTTTATTTTATTATTTCTTTTTTTAATATTTTTAAATATCCACTTTTTGACAACTATTACAGAGTTTCAAAAAAAGAGTAGAAACATGATTTAATATCCCAGATGACAACATATGTATGTATATACATGTCTATACAAATAACGGGTGTCCCAAAAGATTTGGCCGTACGTCAAGAGCGGTCCCATAGAACAACTATTTAATGTTTTTTTTTTTTTTTTTTTTTTTTTTTATTTATGGATATTTCAAAGCCAAATATTTGACAGATTTTGTATGACCAGCAGGTATATTATTTAAACATTTATGAAAATTACAAACCTTAGATCCAATTGAATTATCATTACCGGTATTTTATTAGTTAAATTAAATGACAAAAAACTAATTTTGCAGTATTTAAATCTATCAAAGGCTAAATAGACCGTTTCGTATCTTGTATGATAAGTGACTGGATGACCAACTTCAAGACCCTGTGATGTCGTAAGTTGGCCTTTGGCAACAGTCATTGATTATCATACCGAATTCCCTCGGTATGCTCATGAAGTATGGATCAAATCTTTTGGGACACTCTGTAGTTATATACTATAGCTACATATATGCTCTGATATAGTATAGCTACATATATATATATATATATATATATATATATATATATATATATATATATATATACATAAATGCTCTGATGGTAAACGTTCTTCGTTTTCCCGTGCAAACAGCCTTCTCATCGTAATTGATTGACCTCCTATATTCCACCGAGTATCATTATGCGAACATGCACGTCCTCCGACGCCTTCAAAGGCTTCTATCCATTTTCCATTAGTGTATTAATTAATTAACGACCGACTTTGGCAACGGCCCGAAGAGCACTTATTCTTTTGAAGCCACTGCTATCATCTTTACGATGGAGACTAATGTGAGTCCTCCAGGGAAGAGGTTATGCGATCGCAATTTCTGTCCGATGTCTTTTTACGTAAAATGATTAACGAGCGATGAAGAGACATCGATATACACCGGAGAAACTTTTATTAACTATCTTTATTTTTAATCTTTCCTTTATGAAGCTACTTGTCACCGTGAAAAGTTAATCGCTAATAATTGTACGCTGGACATGAGAAGATAATAAGATAATTGTTATTATTATTCCAATCTAAATAATTTCTTCGCGATGGATATATTTCAATTTTCTTTTTTTTTTTTTTTTTTTTTTTTTTTAAATTGTTATTACAAGTTTAAATATAGTTAGAATATTTGTAATT
Source organism: Vespa velutina (assembly GCF_912470025.1). NCBI lineage: Eukaryota > Metazoa > Arthropoda > Insecta > Hymenoptera > Vespidae > Vespa > Vespa velutina. The sequence goes on from NC_062196.1 coordinate 2,663,150, forward strand.
ATGAATAATGATTATTTAACATTTTCGTAAAGGTAATTCCGAACATCTAGTTAAGTTCCTCTTTATTAAAGTTAATACATCAATAACGGCGAGATTTATTAAATTGTTGTGGTACACTGGAACAAATATCGAAAGATTAATTTTCATGTCCCTAGATAACGTTTGCGGTTACAACGCCTAGTTGATGGATCATAGAAATTGGAGAACCAACGTTATGGTTAGTTCCTGGTTGTTGTAGGTTGCCATGGCACAATTTGTTAAATAGAAACGCCGAGATTCAAGTGCTTCGTTTACAATGAATAGAAACAAGTAAATCACTATTATTACTAAACCGAAAAATCGTTTGAACTTTTTCACGGGCATACACACAAAAGATCAATCTTTATATCTATTCTGACTAAATTTAAAATGTTATTCGCTCGCTTAAATGCCATCTAAATCCTGTTGGTTTAACACTCTTTATAGGAAGAAAAAAAAAAAAAAGGAACTATAGTCATATATTTTTATAGTAATCGTCGAAAATAAATTGCAGAATGTCCTTGTATTATATTCTCGAGTACAAACAATAGCTACGTCGTACACATGGATCGTGATCGGTCATTTCGTTTACACTCTGAAAGGTAGTTGCAAACATTTCGTTAGGATCACTGGGCAGTTTACACCGAAATCGTTGCTCGTCCTGTTTGATGGCGATGTCCGATTAATGTTACGGCCTCGAGAAACACATGTGCGTAACTACCTGTATACGGTTCTCTCTAGCACTCATGGGATTCGCGTGCACATGGCGAAATCACCACTTCCTGACGTTGAACGATTTTATGCCATCGATGTGTTTCTCTCAGAACGTTTCCGATGCTGACAATGTAAATACGTTATGCATTTTGACAAATGTCACTTCCGTTTTATATTTCCAAGTACACTATTGTTATATATCTACATATATATATATATATATATATATATATATATATATAAATATAAAATGTATTTGATATACCATCTATTTCATCTTCATAAAATATCCCTAGTAAAAATTGTATAAACATTCAGCGTGAAATTTGTGTGTAGTAAGCTATATTCTCATAAAAATTTATTTTATTAATTTTCTTGCTTTCTTTTTTTTTTCTCTCTCTCTTTTTTTTTTTTTTTTTTTTTTTTTTTTTTTTTTTTTTTTTTTTTTTTTTTTTTTTTTTTAATCATACATTTAATGAACGATCGAATGAAATTCAATTAGGTTTGTTATCAATGCGAAAAATATTTCAATGAGTATTAATTGATTGATAATAATCGTTAAATATTAGATAATCCAAAATTCTATGAATTATTATTATGGATCCTAGTAATTATACTTAAGCATTTAGAACGTAAATTTTCAATTGAGGAGAATGAGAGAGAATACGTAGAATTGCATTGATAAGATAAGAAAAAGACAAAGAGAGAGAGAGAAAGAGAGAGAGAGAAGAGAAAAGAGAACGAAAGAGAGAGAAAGAGAGAGAGAGAAGAGAAAAGAGAACGAGAGAACGAGAGAGAGAGAGAGAGAGAGAGAGAGAGAGAGAGGGAGAGAGAGAGAGAGAGAGAGAGAGAGAGAGAGAGTAAAGTACACGAGAGTTTGCGAAAGAAAAATTCGATTGTGAACGTTCCTTGGGAACTCGCCAAGATCGTTTCTCCAAAGCGGGAGGAGACAATTCGAGTAATTCATAATTCTATTTCAGTAGATGCCTGGTAGGTATGCGGTTATTGATTTCTCCGATAGAAATTGAAGAATTTGATATTATCGAATTACCAAGGGTCTTATATTTAATCCCGAAGAAATAAATGAGTATAATGTGCAAAGTCGTTAGCGATGACGAAATTAAGTCGGCTATAGAAAGTATTATTATTCTTCGTGGAAAAAAAATGGGGAGAAAATATGAACGTCTTTATTGAACAAGTATTATCATAGTCAATGGAAAAGTCTTCAAATGAAAGTCTTCAAAAAGGAAAAAAAAAAAAATAATTCATTCATCATTCATATTAATTTTGTTGATTACACGAATTAAATGATAAATCGTTAGAATTAACGATTGCTTAATAAATAAATATTTTACTTTAAAATCATGAATAATTTCTTTTTTCTATTATTTTTTTTTTTTTTTTTTTTTTTTTATTATTATTTTGTCGAACTAATTAGATTATTCTTGAGATTAAAAAAAAAAAAAAAGAAAAAAAAAATCCCTATAATTTCTCTTTAAATGCGATAAGTGTGTTTCGTCGTTATTATTGATCTCCACTACTAGTTACAGCTTGAGCTTATACTACTTTAACTCGTTAGTAGACGTTATTGACTCTTACAACTTGCAGTGGTCGTTAACTCGGACTGCTTACTTTCTAAACTGCTATACATTACCTACTTAAAACTAGCGAAAAGTTAAGAAGAAATGTTTCAGTAAAATGTTACAAGACATTGTTTTAAAACTTGTTTATTTTAAAATATAGAGTAACAAAAGAAAAACAGAAAAAGATATTTTCTTCAAAAGGAATAATTTCAAATATACAAAAGATACAAAACTTTTTCGATACTGATAAGCTTTCGTATCTGTATCGATATTATCTTTTTTGTCGTTCGAATTTACTATCATAATTTAACGAGAAATATAATATTATAATCCTTTAATATATGTGTGTCAGAAATTTTTAAAAAGATTTACTTTTATCATATTTATATATGTAATCAAATTATTTTACCATGTTTTATTATTTATTTGATTGAAAACATGAAAACCAACATTATCAGATACTTTGCTCTTTATGTTTGTGTGTATATTCCGCCTTTTCCCTCTCTCTCTCTCTCTCTCTCTCTCTCTCTCTCTTTCTCTTTCTCTCTTTCTTTCCGTATTTGTTTATTGATACCCAAACATACTACATTTATTCTATTGTGTTAATAATTAACGGTAAACTAATTGATTATTATATAATTATACAGGTAGATTTCAAAGGAAATTCGTAATGATGATATATATGTATCTTCGATAGTTTTATTTATTAATTGAAAATTAATGGTTTTAATTGAAATTGATAATCATTCATTGCATAAACGTTTTGTTCGTTTAAATCTACGATTCTTATTATATGATTTTTTTTTTTTAATTTTTATAAACATGAATAATAATTTACTATTCTCTATTATTTATTATAATTATTAAGAATGTATATTCTTTTTTTTTTCTTTCCTTTACAATTGATTTAAATATCATCACGTAATAGTTCATCGAATAGTCGATAATACGAAGTATTGTATTATCCTCTTGTGCATGTTTCTCGAATATAAGCATTTATATACCTGATAATCCTTCGGCCGTTAGTAGCATAATCCTACGATTTTGCACCGACGGCATTCGATTAACGGCGGATAGCACATATATCGAATAAGGTAATCCTTTACTTAGCATTTATGATAACAGAAAAAAGTAAATAGAAATAAAAATATGAAATAATATTTATTTATAGAAAAACATACGATATACGATTTTTTAATAAATATATATTTAGTTTTGATCGTATAAAAAGTACTATGATTTATTTATTAATAATGTACATATATATAATTATATATATATACTTATTTATTAATAATATATATGTGTGTGTGTGTATGTATATTTATTCGATCATTTCTTAAAACTTTATTATAATTACAGCTTTTTCCCTTTTGTTTAGAAAAACAAGAATAGTGATCATGCTAAACGACATTTTCGATCAAAATTGCGAATGTAACAAACGAGATAATGAAATTAATATTATCTATATTTTCGAATATTCTATATTTTCGAATAAATCGTAAAAGTATATATATATATATATATATATATATATATATATATATATATACATATTATTATTGCTCGATTTTAGAGTTGGTTTGGCAAATTACGAACTGCTGTCCTATTTTGTATATTTCGACGCCAGATGCTTCATATCAGTGGCTATTCCATAGTACCTCGATAACCATTTCTACAGATTATATATCGAGCTCTATATTCATAAATATGAGATACGAAGTTTACTTCATTTTAAATTGCTTTGTAAATTCTGTAAATTCTCTACTGTTAATTTGAACATGATAATGCGTTAATTTAATCGATATACCTTAAAATGAATATTCCGTAAATCCATATTCATAAAAATATAAATAAAATATTTCACATTTATAAAATAAATATTAAAAAAAAAAATCCTACAGAGAGAAAGAGAGAGAAAAGAGAGAGAGGAATATATTCTTAAAATACGAAAGATAATCTTTTAATTTGATATTATAAAAATGTATGAATAAGTATAAATGAATTCAATTGAATCCTCTAGAGAAATTAAGGACTGACAAATGAAAAACATCCCTTACTGATCGAGATCGTGAAAGTCGAGTACTCTGAGAGAAAATATTATCTTTTTATATATTCGGATGTAATCCCGCTTCTGTCCCGGGTGAACGTAATTTAGAATCTTACGTGCTGCAATAAGGACACTTTAGTCGCGGATCATTGTCATAAACGTACGGAGAGTGAAGAATTTACGTGAAGGTCAGGAATTCTGACAGAGGCATGCACATAAAGGGTGTTTAATTAAAATGTATTAAACATTTTTTTCTCGAGTTAATAACGAGTTTTTTTATCGATGTTTTACGAACGAACACAAATGATAATAAAAAAGGACAACGTAAAAAAATAAGAAACAGGAAACAAAAAGAAAAGGAGGAAAGTAACAATTCTGTAGTTTTGTTATAGTCGCAATTATTTTCATTTGCAATCGCCATTTCAATCTATATTCTCTGATAGAAGATAGGAATCAAATTGATTTAGTTTTCAATACTTCTGTGATAAAACGTAACGTATATGCATTTCGTAACGTTATAGCGATTAATTGAAAATTATCCATGATTATCTGCAGTTTCGTTCCCTTTCTTTTTTTTTCTTTTTTTTTAATTTATTAACTATTCTGTTTAATAATTATTGACTTTGTCGTCTGATCTATAACTGCGTTAACCGACGGCGTCTATCGTAATTACATATTTTCGATAAATAGTTAGGTACTTTGTGTTGTCATCAAACATTATCGATTTTCTTTGAGTGACAATCTGAAACTATGAATATTACAAACTAATATTCCCTTTTTCACCTTAATTATCTATGATCATAAAGTTACTGAATGCTTTAACGATAACCAATGAACATTTTGTAAATAAGTGTATTCTATAAACTTTTGCATATACATATATATATATATATATATATATATATATATGTATATATATACAGTAGAAGAAATTCCTAATATACCCTATAGAAATTCGTGTATGAGCTAATGTGTATGGATTTGAATATGTGTAGGAAAGAAAAAGAAATAGAAAAATAGAGAATGAATAGAGGAAGAGGGAAAATGAAGATGACAAAGATATACGTGGATATATATATATGCATACATACATACATACATACATACATACATACATACATACATACATATATACATATATACATGCATGCATATATATATATATATATATATATATATATATATGTATGCATACGATATATATATCTACGGCACAGCAGTAATGTATGCAATTGGGCCGACTAGCATGTACGTTCTGTTGTTGGTTGAGAATGGTCGGAAGTGATCGCAGGGGGTTGGGTTGGAAGAGAGTGGTGGCGGTGGTGGAGGTGGAGGAGGTGGAGGAGGTGAATGAGGAGAATGAGGAGAGAGGACGATGGTCTGTTCGTACACAATCGTAGAATCCTATAGTCTCGGTTGGCGTTGCGCGCGTCAGGTATTATATGGTGTTTAGTTTGCCTCGTATCGTACATGCGCGTCAACGTGCAGGCGTACACAATGTGGTTTGACTTTCCACACTCGCGATTACACCGAATTAACTTGATATGCAAATATTACTATACATACATCGAGTATTTAACGTTGTTTCGCTCGTGACCATATCTAACGATATGACAACATTAAATAATTGATTTTGTTAAATAACTTTTCAATAACGTAAGTATCCAATTGATTCTATAGAAGAATGAAATTTTTTTCAATTTGAATTAATCCAATCGAAGTTTCGAAGATTCGACAAGATATATCTCAAAAGTAACCTAATATATACATTCGCAATCGATCGATCGATCGAGTTAGAACGACGAGCTAGAAATAATCGAATATTCGTGTTCGTATAGTAACTCTACGAAAGGAGGAACGAAATTCCTCTGGTTGCACGTTATATTCCCGAAAATTAACGAGAATTCGTGCGACGAACTTTGGAAGATCCGAGAACGATGGAAGATCGAACAAATTACGTTCCTTTCCTCCGAAACGAGCTTCACGAACGAGATATCGCTCCTTTTTTTTTTTTTTTCTTTCTTTCTTTTTCTTTTTCTTCCCTTTTCCTTTCTTTTTCCTTCTTCGACGTTGCTGCTCGAACTCATTGTCAGTCGAGGGAATTTTATTATCCAACGGGCGGATCTGGGAGGTCGAGGCCGCAACTCGTACGAGAATTGCGGTCCTTCGCTCGAAAATCTACACCTGCCACATGACTACCAATTTTCTTGGATGCGACCAAATTCTCTTTCCAGGATGAAGGAAGAGGAAGAGAAAAAAGTAGAAAAAGTAGAAAAAGAAGAAGAAGATTTGGTAATATAAGAAAAAGGTTTCCTAGGGTTTTGGAGTAAGGGACTAACAATAGATAGATAGACAAATTGAAAAAAGGAGATAGATAGAAAGATAGATAGATAAATATATAGATAGATAGATAGAGATAAAGAGAGAGATAGAGAGAGAGAGAGAGAGAGAGAGAGAGAGAAAATAGAATGAAGTAAGCAAGGATGGAGAATGGACTTTACTACTACCCTCGTAAGTCTTTAGAGCGTATAAGCGAAAGACGATGACATCAAGGCCAGCGTTGTATGTCAACCGCTTTGTTAACAAGAACGCTGACCTCTGGTTTAGTCGAGCTTCGCTTACTGTCACCTACGAGCCCGTTCGTCACATTACTGACAGCGCAAAATCTCGAATTATCTGCTTGAATGCAATCACAGACCATTGTGTTTTCGTCCCTGTCGCTGATCTCTCCCATCTCCCTCTAACTCCCTCTCTCTTACCTCGAGTCCGCCACTTCCCCCACCTCATATCCCACTCTCATACCTCCTGATTCCCTCGCTCACGTCCTTTCATTCGCATGCAAATCGCATTGCGGATTACGCGTGTATACCTGCTGTAAGCTCGCACGCGATAATCTTTTTTAATGGCATTCAAACGATAGCTTGCATTTTCTCTATTTTCTTTTTTTTTTTCCCCCTTTTTCTTTTTTACTATCCTTTTTCCCTCTTTTTTTTGTCCCACTTTTTCTTTTTCACAAATCGAGTATTCCGATGAGTATTTTGTGCCGATCGATCGACTCAGACTAATTGATTTCATTTTGATTTTTAAACTTTAGATTAGGTTAAGAAAGGAGAATGAATGTTTTTTTTTTTTTTTTTTATATACAAAAATCGCCTTTTACTATCTTCTTCTTAAGCTTTCCTCTTTTAACGCAAAAAGTAATATGGACTTAATATAGGAGTGATAAAGGATACTCAATTAGAAGGTTAACTATGATTCATGAATTACAATTATGTAGTAATACGACATTATATTTGATTAAAATTCTTACCTTTTGATAGTTAATAGCAAGTAGAAGATATTTCCGGTCGGCAGATATTTGATGATCAAAGCTGGACAGGAGCGCCTGTATATAATAAAGAAAAAAAAAAGTACGAATTAAAATAAAATTGTGTAACAAGAGAAAGGGGTAGAAAAGAGAGAGAGAGAGAGAGAGAGATTAAAAAAAAGAAAAAAAAAAGAAAAAAAAACAAATAAAAAACAGGAAAGGTGAAATCCTCCAATGAGAGTGTAATTATCGCAAAGCTTCCTACTACGCACGTCTGGGAATAATTCGAAAACTTACGCGGCTATAATTTCGATTAATAATTCCAATTAACTTGTGGGACCTAGCGGCACTCATTAAACGTTATAAATCGTGTCGCGCGAATCGTGCACGAAATTAAAAAGTTACTTGAAGTTATAAAATGCGAAACGCGTCAACTAGTTTCATGTAGGGGGAAAAAAAAAGAAAGAAAAAAAAAAAAGAAAGAGAAGAGAAAGAAAGAAAAGAGAAAGGGAGGAAGGTAGGTGAAAATTAAATAAGAGAAACGAAATAGAGAGAAAAAAAAAAAAAAAAGAGGGAGAAATATCGTTTCCACGACTTTTATACAAATGGACGTATAAGGATGCTCGGTTTTATTTTTAAAGATTGTGACATTCTTGAATGAATGAAGGACTCTTAAATAAAATATCTTTATTGAACGATTGCCTAATTGTTTTCACAATTAAATCGTCTTTAAATCGATCTCACGAAATTTATACATTAACAAAATCATATCTCTTTTCTTTTAATAAAATTAATACCGGAGATTCGCCAATTTTATGCGATGTTTTTGAAGAAAAATTATTTTTAAGTAACTTTCAAAGGTACGCGCGCTGAAGTGTCGATAATTGGTAAAAAACAAAGAAAAAAAAAAAAAAAGAAAAGAAAAGAAAAGAAAGAGAAGTTAGAAAAGAAAAAAAAAAACGCTATGTCAAAAGTTAGAAAAAGTAAGCATTAAATTCGTTAAAACGAGACTCGAATGAAGCGCGATTGCCGTTAGGCGAACTCGCCAACTTCTAATCGGCTTTAGTCCATTCTCCTTGTTTAAAATCGTTCCCGTTAAAACAAACCCAAAACTTGCGCATTTTCCTACCCTCCTTACGAAATATGCTTAACCATCGCCTTTACTGGCTTAACGCATTTAGTTTATCCACAATGTTTATAGAGAGAAAATAATTAGAAAAGATATGCTTTAAATCAAGAAGAATATAATACACACAGTTTTATACTGTTGACATTTAATATATAATGTTATATTCATTAATATTACTAACTTATTCTCGTTTTAATGGAATATTTTTAAATGATTTTCCGACAAAATAATTCACCCATGAGAATTAAAAACTCAGATTACTTTAATAGATCTATCATTTTTTCTATTTTACCACATCTTTTCATGCTTTTTCCAATTTCTTTTTTTTTTTTTTTTTTTATTTTTCGTTTTATTCATACTAGATCTCAAACGATGATTAAATTGTTCATTGACACGATCGAACTTATGGATGACCTGTTTCCTTGTTTTTTTTTTTTCTCTTTTTTTGTCCTATTTTCTTTTTTTTTTTTTTGTCCTTTTATTTTTTTTCAATGGCAAAAGAAATACATATATCTAAATTAAAAATAGCCGCGCGGAACAATATCGTAAGACCAGTCATTAATCATCTTCTAATGGTCGACCCGTGGTAAACGGTAAGGCGTGTTGCCAGCGATCAATTACTCACGTCACGACTTGATAAATAACGAGCAATTACTGTAGGATTCGTCTGTTGTTCTCGATTCCCGAGAAAGCTGCAGGAGAATTACATGAATTACGGATGAATATCAGCGATGCACGAAAGCGACGATCCATGTTTTAGAACGAAAAATAATTTCAGTTCGATCGTGTGTATACATATATATAATATCGTATATATATATATACGATATCAATGTATATACATGTGTATATATATATTTTTTTTTTTTTATTTATATAAACTTTCTTTATTTTAACACGAATATTTTATTTTTGCAAATAAACCAAGAAGATTATATCTATTTCGTATCGAACGGTGAAAAGGAAAGGAAATATGTTTTTTGATCGATCGATTGAATTATCAAAATCCAAACGAAAAATTATAAAAGTCGACAATAATCTCTTATCGTTACTTCGATTAATTGATAACGGCAAGTTACCCTTAGTTTTTCCCCTTTGATGAAAATAAAAAAAAATTGAAAAAAATTCAAATCGAAACTTAAGTATCTTATTTGAATTTTGATATACTTACGGTGTTGGTCATATTGAGGATGATCTTAGAAGATGCCGATTCGACGTTATAGATAAGAAGATTCCCAATTTCGTCACGATAAAGGATCTCGTTTCCTAAAAGAGAAAATAGTAATGAGTGTGTTAGAAAATATCTATAATGTAAAAAATTTTCGCGTACAAATAGATTAGTTACAACTTTCCATATAATGTATTTGAATAGGATCAAACATAAGACAAATATATACGTAGTTTTAGAGAAGGAGCAGATGAAGGAGTATTCAAGTAGTCGAATAGTTAAGAAAATCTTTCATTTGAAATACAACACTAGCCTTATGCAAGCTCTTAGAACTAACAAGGAACATCTCCATTGGCTATTCCGAGGATTCCCATCACACAATCCAATCCGTAAGGCCTCGAGCGTTGCATTACGAGAAACCGTGGAGCATCGTAATGGAGAAGCAGAATCCTGTAGAATCCGATAAAGCGGTTGATGTCGACAAAGATTAGATAGCCGTCGTTGCGAGACTAGAATTTCTCTTGGGGTATGGGAAATCCTGTAAAGCGACGTTTCGAGAATAGACGTTGTTAATCGATGCGCCTTGAATTCGGTTTACTTTTATTTCCTTTTCGTTTTTTCTTTTCTTTTTTTTTTTTTTTTCTATTTCTCTCTTACTCTCCTTCTTTTTTCTTTTTCGTCAACTAGTAGAAACAAATATTTTACCCTCTCTTTACATGAATCTACGTGTTGGCTAGATCGAAGATTGACTTAAAGAACGTAGTTACTTTCTCTTTCCTTTTTCTTTTTTTCTATTTTTTTTTTTTTTTGCTATGAAATCAGCACCACTATTAGAATTATAGGATTATAAAAACAGTATTGTGTGATTAAGTGTATAGGATTTTTTTTTTTTTTTTTTTTTTTTTTTTGATTTCATTGCTTCGCAGTCGTCGGTGTATCTTTATCAGAAGATATTAACAATCAAACGAGTTTGGATCTATCGAACGATATATGTATATATGAATGAAAGAACTTTTGCACATTTTTCGTTTCAATGAAAACTTCTTCTTACTCATCCTTTCACAAACATTATCAGAGAAACGCAAACGATTTCTCTCGTTCGAATAGATTCGAAATCCATCGCGTGGAAACATTACGCTCTCGTACTTTATCGATGCTTCGTAATTTTGCTCGGAGCGATTTCGAAAGAGAAACGTTGGACAGAATGACGGATTGCAGCGTAGACTTTTGATACTTATCGTTTTGGAAATGCTGGTAGCATCGATTCTAGAGCGAGCGAGCAAGCGAGCGGATGGAGAGAAAGAGAGAGAGAGAGAGAGAGAGAGAGAGAGAAAACGATATATATGTCATTGTGCTTTACCGATTCTCCAACGGTCTTAAAACTACGAATCGTTTCTTTCTTAGCCGGATTTCGAACGTTCTTTCTTCTTTTTCTTCTTCTTCTTCTTTTTTTCTTTTTCCTTGATTTTTTGCAGATCACGTCGTGAACCATTTTTTTCAGTACGTAACATTTAGCTTCAAATCCAATTTTATTTGCGGTGATGTGAAAAAAAAGGATCAGTCATAATATGCGCAAGTACGCACGCACACACACACACACACACACACACACATACATACACACATAAATAAATATAAAAATTTGTTAAAAACAAATTTCATATGATATTTAAATAATGACTTAAATTTTATGTTACTAGCTTCAATATTTCATTGATAAATTTTTACAGATATTTTGCTATCCCTTTAAGTATTGTGCTATCCTCTCATGTTCATCTTTTCCATCGATTTAATCCAGTCATAGAAATATTCAATTTTCCACGCAAACGAAATATCAAATTTTATCGTGAAAGTTTTTTTATTTCTTCTTTTTTTTTTTTTTTCTTTTTTCTTTTTTTTCGGCGTCCATCTAACCGAGAACGGTTAGAGCCTTTCGAAACCTTCGGAAACGAGTCATCCAACCGATACGAAATTAATACAGGAACTGGATAGAGTTTAACGGAGTGTGCAATTGAGAATCAGAACTCAACATTGTAAATCCGATTACTTCCGATTAAAGCATCGATTTGCTACAGAATATTACAAGAAGATTATGTTTGGAAAAGAAAAACATATATGTAATGTCACGCAACATTTGACATTTGACCGTATTATCTATATACAGGTAATATGTCAATCAATGACATATACAAATTATTCTTTTATATCTATCTATATATTCGTAACGTTTTCTACTTTACCGCAAAACTAATCGTCTTACATTTCTATTTCTTTCATTTTATCCGAATCCTATTAAAGTATTATTTTAATTGGTCGAATATTAAATTGAAGGAAAAAAAAAAAAAAGATTGAACGATTTACAATCTTTCATTTTATGAACAATTCAATAGAAATTAAAAATATTACTTTATGAGCGTTCAATTTTATCCTATAAGCGCGAGTTCAAAGATTATTCGAAATTATCGAAGCGCAATCAGTGTGCAAAAAGTATTGTTCAAAATTGTTGATTGATAAAAAAAAAGGTATACAAAATAAAAGAAAAAAAAAAAACTTTTGGATCGATATCAAACAATTTCCGAATGTAAACACTCGAAATATTAAAAGGAACAAAAGGACGAAAAAAATAAAAAAGGAAAAAAAAAATCTGGCATTTGATGGAAATTTCATAGATATGACATCAATAACAAGATGTCCGTCATGGTGTTACGATTGGTAATGATAGAAGTAGCATTCGCATAACGTGTGGACACGTCGATCACCTCGATGGACCATGAAATCCGAGGCAGTCGCGCGAAAGCGAATTTCCATGAAAATCGACGAAATGCTAGCCGAATTGCGCGCGAGAGATGGAGAGAATCGAGACACCGTTACGTTCCTGGCTTTGCGTGTGAGTGCGTGCATCCGTGATGGGATTGCATCGGATATTAAAGGGTTACGTAATTCACCGCTCGCACATCGCGAATTACAGAAGGACGAAGTACTGTACCTGTTATCTATGTCCTAGGACAATACTTTCACGAGTATAACCATTAATGCGCGTCGACATAACTCTCTTTGTCATTCTAACATTCTCCTTCATTTATTTTATCTTACTTTCTGTCTTTATATATATATATATATATATATATATATATATATATATATATATATATATATATAGAGAGAGAGAGAGAGAGAGAGAGAGAGAGAGAGAGAAGGAGAGAGAAAGGGGGAGAAATAAAATAGATATATTTTGAAAGATGTACAAGATGCAATTACGAAGAAAAGAAAAAGGAAATACTTCCAAGTTTTAATATTCTCGAAACTCACATCGATCTTCGTGACAAAATACGAAGCCACGAATAGTTTATCGTCGCAAAAAAATATCCATTGACATTATCTAAGAAAATAACTCTACTCCATCTTAATAATTCTCATTGCTTTTCCGATTAATAATTATTATTGTATATTAAAATATCGATATATTTACATTTCAAATAATTTGTTCATTTAATTGTTAAAGTTTTGTTAAATATATATATTTTTCGTTAAATAAATATTTATTCGTCGAATATATATTTTAAATATTATATATATATAATAATAATAATAATAATAATAATAATATAATAAAATTTTTCTCGAGATAACGAGCACATCATTATTCAGTAATTATATCTCGGAACTCATCGCAAAAAGAAGAAAAAAGAAAAGCCGAATCGTTCTCGATCCATTATAAAATTTTTCGCACGGGTCACTATTCGTCCGAGCTTCGCGTCTTTTTAACGTATCGTTCATTTCCTCTAAAGGATGCTCATTACTCGTGTTATTTTATCGTATCGCGAGCATTATTCATTTTCAACGATAAACCATTGCAACTGCGAAGATCGTTATGACGCCAGTTTTTCACGTTTCCGCGTTCGAAAAAATGTAGCAATAGATCACTAGATCGTTATAAAATACGTACGATAAGGATTATCATATCATAGATCATTCAGATCTGTTAAAAGATTGTTGCAAACGTGCACGAATAAAGCTCGATCAAATATTTACTCAAAACAATAGAAAACTTTTAAATTTTATTCAGTCGGAGACACATATTAATTTCAATCTAAAATCAATTTTTTACGTTTGTTTTCTGCAATAAAGAAAGAAAAAAGAAAAGGAAAGAAAGGAGATCGGGTGGGACTAAGTCTCGTAATAGGGGCTGAAAGATTCATTTTAATAAAATTCTATTTCATTTTATTTCACGGCTTTAACGCTTTGGTGCTTGGGCGATGATTGTAATATTGAACATAAAAAATAAAGAAGAGAGACGATAAAAAGAAATTGTCGGTTGAAATGCAGCAGAGGTCGACTGAATGATTTATTGAGAAATCCAAATGACAAAAAGCTTTTCAACAAGGAAGGGAGAAAAGAAGAAAAAAAAAGAAAAAAAAAAAAAAAAATAAAGAAATAAAAACCTATTCGCATGTATATTGCGTTTCATATATATCCTCTTTATTAGCACTATATTTATTAATGCAATACAACGGGGAGATATTGTATTATTTCCTCCAATTCAATATTGCTATTAACAATTATTATACATATATTCAATATGACAACGCAATTATACTAATTATTCGAAATAGACATTCATTACGTATAATTAATCAAAATATATATAATTTGATAGTAGGAACGTTCATAATATGATCATTCTCAAAGGACTCATAAAAATTCCAACCGTTTTATACGAGATATTTTTTCCTTTTTACTTCATAAAAAAAAAAAAAAAAAAAAAAAAAAAAAGAGAACAAAAAAAAAAAACAAAGAACAAAAAAGAAAAAACAAGTTACAAATCAAAAGAAGATTTTAGATCGAACCGAAATATTTAATGAAAATATTAGACGATGGAAAAACATGAAAGAGCAAGGCAAAGGTTGTGCTTCCACATTCCATTTGTTGTGTGTATTGTGTGTGTGTGTGTGTCTGTATGTCCAAGCAGGTAGGGACGATATTTCGAACGATAAAAGGAGAATGTAAGAGAAGATATATCGAAGCAACGAGTGACACGTATACCAAGAGAGGCTGCCCAGTGGGACCTGTTACCAGAAGATAACAATGATTCTCACGGCCTGAAGCCAACCAACTGGTAGTTCTATTCTCCTAAACTACTAAACTATATATATATATATATATATATATATATATATATATATATAAAACAAGAAATTGAGAGAGACAAAGAGATAAAAAGAGAAAGAGAGAAAGAGAAAGGAAGAAAGAAAAAGAAAGAGAGAAAAGCAAAGCTTTTCGAAACGATCGTTTAGTTCGTATTGTCGTGGTCTTCGCACACCGTTTACGATCATCCCCAGGAATCGGACGCATTTCCCGTATAGGGAAAAGCCTCCCATGGGTATGTTTCTACTACGCTTTTCTGGTCGAAACGAAAGCTCCTGTACATTTGTGAATGTTCGTCGATGCTTCGAATGGTTTTTGTTTTTCTCCTTGACGTTACTTAAAGCTCGTGGGAATGTTGAAAATTATGGACAAATTCCACAGATCAATAACATTTATATATGTAGATATACACACACATATATATATATATATATGCATATATATATACATATATACATATATATGTATATATAAATATGTATATAGTATATCTATATCTATATCTATATCTATATCTATATCTACTATTCATACGATTCGCCATTCGAATAGTTATAGCCAATGTTTCCTTCTATAGCTCCACGATTGCTATCACGAACAGGAAACTGAGAGACAGTGCGTGTACCTGTATTTCCGTGTGCGTTCGGGTATAAATAAATGGTGGCAGCGATAGGCGCTAGCAGATCGGTAGATTTTGTAGTAGGGAAGAAACCTATGATCGATTGCCCACGGACAATGCAATCGAAACGGAAATTGAATGCGAACTTTCTTTCTGTTTTCATTTTTTCTTCTTCTTCTTCTTTTTTGTTGTTGTTGTTGTTGTTGTTCTGGTCTTCTTCATTATCTCAACGTTATTGCGTTTAATCTTTTTTTTTTCTCTCTCTGCAAATTAATAATAATTCCAATAATTTAACTCAATCGTAATTCGTGACTTTCTTCTTCGATATTTTCTTTTTTTTCTTCTTACTTCTCGTTTCGAATCCTTAGATTGAAGAAAATTAAATTCAACGAGATAATAATGATAATTAGATTATTATCGATTTGTTTTTGTATCGAATTTATTTTTACATTGTATGATCAGATAACTTTTTATAATATTTTATACGAATTCCTTTTCGGGTCATTATTGATATCAATTAAATTGATAAAATCAATAGTCAAAGGAAAAGATCGTTAAAGAAATAATAAAGATTTAAGAGGGGAAAATATTTATTTAATCTAACGAATCGAGTAAAAGAAATTATGCGATCAGGGAGAAGCATCGATTCGATCCACGGAATTAAAGCAAACGAATTTTAGTGGTTGAAGGGAGGAGTAGGGGGGGGGGAGGGGGGAGAAAGGAAGTAGTAAAAGAAAAAACCAGTAAAAAAAAAAAAAACCGACTAGGACTAGGTAAAAAAAAGGAAACGTAAAGGAAATGCCGAAGCACCGAAGCGCTATTTTAAGAGGAAAGTTTTGTCTCCGCCGGTAGAAACGAATTTAATCAGTGGCCATTATGCGTGCTCCGAAGTCGGAACGATACAGCTTCTGCCAAAGTTTCTTTGGGTCTACTTCTCGCACCAACGATTCAAGAAAGGAGTAGTGAAATGGTATATATCTACGCGTCCTCTTGATTACCAATTACTACAGGAGAAAACTTGTCCGTAACATTTCTACGTTCCGTTTCTTTCCTATTGTACTTTAATTAACGACAGTTTTTTTAGTTTTTTTTTTTTTTTTTTTTTTTTTTTTTTTTTTTTTTTTTTTTTTTTTTTTTTTTACAACGTCCCTTATTTAAACGAACTTCATAACTGCCAATGTGGAACCATCAATTAATGCTTGGGCAGATAGCAGCTCGATCTTCTTCCGGCTTTTAACTATCTCAAGGTCATTCTCAATGGTTAAAAAGAGAAAATGCCTTTCAGGTATGAAGACGCCATACTTATAAAATAAAGTGAACCCGTTTCGAGGAAAATAAAAAGTAAAGAAAAGAAAAAGAAGAAAAAGAAGAAGAAGAAGAAGAAGAAGAAGAAGAAGAAGAAGAAGAAATAAGAAGAAGAAATAAAAAGAGTACTTGGTCGTTTCTCTTCTCACAGCTAATTAGCTTCTTTCGTTGGTATCGATCGATTCTAGATAGTTGAGAATGAAACGACAAGAAAGACAAGTGGTAAGAGAGTAGTTATTAAAAGAAAAAAAAAAAAAAAAAAAAGAAAAGAAAAATGAACAAAAGAAAAGAATATAATAACTTAAAAAATGTAAATATTTATTATATACTCATATGGACTACAATTTCTAATAATGGAAATTCCCCGCTATAAGCTATAATTAGTAAGAGATAGATAGATAGAGATAGCGATATGGGGATAAAGATAGATAGATAGATAGATAGATGGATAGAGAGAGAGATAGAGAGAGAGATAGAGAGAGAGAGAGAGAGAGAGAGAGAGAGAGAACTCGTGAATACAACGAGACAGTCCCCTTGCTACTCCCATCGGCAGGGAGATCACGGCTATTGTCGCAAATTGGGGGATCGCGATACCCGGATATACTCACACTACGTGTCCTGCCTGGCCTTTCTCACCCCCTCTCGTTTCCTCTATCAGCGTTAATTTCCCTCTACTCTGCTTCCATCTTCTCTACCACCAACTACACAACCGCCTAC
>NC_062196.1:2683404-2688404 GCF_912470025.1 Vespa velutina
GTAAAGGAAATAAAAATAAAAAATAAATAAAAAAATAAATAAAAAGAAAAAACGTGAACACCTTACCAATGCGGGCTTGTTCTGCTTTTTAACGATTTACGTGGGTCTATTAAATTTTCAACTACCATTTGGTGGTACAATATTTTATACTCTTCGAATGTCATTGTACATGCTGAATTGGAAATATCTAAAATATGAATTTCACTGATTGAAATGTTATTGAAATGTGATCGAACAATATCTGATTATTATACATTTTTTATATTTTTTATTTTTCTTTTATTTCTTTTTTTTGTTTTTTTTTTTTTTTTTTTTTTTTAATTTTTTTCATTTATATATTCCTTTAATATATATGATATACGTAATATAACATGTAACATAAATTAAACAATCGAATATAAAGTCGATGATAAATACATATGTATATCTCCACATTTGATATAAGAGATTCCGACTTTGATAAATTTACTCATTTCCATATTCAGACGATAACAAACTCATCATAATAGCTTTTACTTATTCCATCTACTCTATCACAATTGTCGAAAAGGAAAGAAAATGTTTTCACCGTCATATTCTCCATCATACTGCTCCACCTCTTCATTTTGATGGTACGCTGACGCGAAAGATAATTCGACTGGCTAATCTCAGTAGGAAAGCTTTTGTCGTATAAGGATAGGAAAGGAAAGAACATTTGTCTCGGTTTAAGACAATTGAAAGTGCGAAACACTTACCGCTGAGCCAAGTCGCGTTGAAGCTCTTGGGAGATAACGAACCGGCGAGCCATTCTTCGAGGGAAATGCCAGGCGCGCTTGTCGTTCTTGATGTCGAGCTATCTGGACTACCGGTCAAAAGAATTGCTGCGGCTACGACCAAGGCCAATGCGACAATGGCTACCAAGCCGCCTGCCAACAGCCGACGCCAATTTGTCCGCTTGTTCTTCGTCATTAGATCCTGCAACGATAAAACGCGTGTTCTGTGATAAAATGTTACCCTAAAATTCTCAGCTATTGTATGTATTCGTATCTCTTTTTCTTTCTTTCTTTCTTTCTTTCTTTCTTTTTTCCGATCTTTTTTTTTTTTTTTTATATTTTATTTGTTCCTTTTTTTTTCTTGTTCTTTTTTCTTTTTTTTTTTTTTTTTTTTTTTTTTTTTTTTTTCCTTTTTTTAATCCAAATTTTACACTTTTTTCCATGGTATTTCGTGTAACGTTTTGAGTCAAGTCGTACCAATCGATTTAAAAGACAAATTGTTTTAACTTTTTTCTTAAGTGATACTGATTTAACCAATTTTAAATGGTAAAAGTTTTCAAACGTATGTACGTAAAATTGAATAAAATGAATATTAGTTATAAGTAGAAATAATATTAGATTGCAGTTTAACGATAGAAATCTTTCCAAAACTTTTATCTTTCGGCAAATCTGTAATTTCGCGCATCATAAACTTTTTCTTCTCTCTCTCTCTCTCTCTCTCTCTCTCTCTCTCTCTCTCTCTCTCTTTCTCTTTCTCTTTATTTTATCCAACTTCGTTAAAGTTGAATATATAGGGGTAAGTAATTAAGAAAGGTGAAACTGGAGGAAAGTATAATGGATAAGAAAGATAAAGGACGTATAGTTTAAAAACTTAATATTATAGATTCATTAAATAATCTATCTCTGAATAAAATTATTTCTAGTTAAAAGATTTTTATTTATCATTATATATCTTGCAATCATGATTATTTTCTATTATCCTTTTTAAAATTTCTTCAATGACCGAACAATAATTGGAATATTTAAAAAACTCGTAATTTGAAAGAGAGAGAGAGAGAGAGAGAGAGAGAGAGAGAGAGAGAGAGAGAGAGAGAGAGAGAGAGAGTAAGGTCAAGCTTCATTGAATTCATCGACGTTTAAGGTTAACCCAATATCATTGTCTGAAATAAAACTTAGCAATTTTCTATTAACCGGAAATATCAAGGAGAAAATCGAGAAGAAATATATTTGAGCGACTTTTCAATAAAGTAAAATTTTTAAGTAATAAAAGAAAAGAAGGAAAGGAAAAAAGAGACAGAGAAAGGAAAAAAGAAAGAGAAAGATATATATATATATAGAGAGAGAGAGAAAGAAAGAAAGAAAGAGAGAGAGAGAGAGAGAGAAAGAGATGTAAGATGTAAGAAAGGAAAAACAAAAAAATAAAAGTCAGAGGTCAGTCGAAATAATTTCCGAAGCTCGTGAAATTGTTCTTCGAATTTAGAGATAACTGTCCTTCCGATATATTAAAGATTTTCCTTCACTCGCACCTTTTCCGAATCGTTGAATCGTCTATGATATTATATAGATCCATCTAACTATCGTCTATGATAGAATGTGGTTTCGATAAGAAATAAGTATATGTGTGTGTGTATGTATATATATATATATATATATGTATGTATAAAATGGTAGAAACCTTGGTCTCGCACATGGTGAACAACGAATCTTATCGTGAATTGGATTTCCAAGAAAATAATAGAACCGAGATGAGGCTACTTTCGCGTGGGATCACCAATCGGCAATTTTATATTTATAAATCTTTCTTTATCGAAATGAAATTTCATCGTTTCTTCGAAAAACTATCAGCTTCATTCTTCCAACAAATTGCTTACAAACGGTCTCTTCTTAAACTCAAAATCAATTCGAGCGTTTTGTCTGATTAAATCTAATATAAATGTTTCTGAAGGTTTGCGTGCACTCGATGGATAATACTTTCTTTGCTGAATCAACAGAATTTTCTATTCATTCCTGTAAATTTTTCTCTTCTGGCAAAATTTTGCTTATTCTAGTCTTTTTCTTTTTTTTTTTTTTTTTTTTTTTTTTTTTTTTTTTTTACACCGTCAATTTAAAATACCTACCTAGTAAATCTACCTACGTAAAATTTGGTATTCCTTTTTTTTTTTTTTTTCGTTGATTAATGGAAATGATAAATTACAATGACGACGATGATATTTAAATTGTAATTTGTATATAATAATAATATTATTAGATCATGAAATTGGAAGACATAATAATTTCATAATTGTGTTATTGTGTTAAACGAAGAACTTTTATCCTGAAAATATAAGATCTTTTCGAGATAATTGGTTAGTGTAAGGGGAGAAAGAGATATATTAGAAATTTTACGGTTCGAAAACGCGGAAGAACAAGAGAACCATGAAAGGAGATATTTATTACATTCCATTAATGTTGTTTCGATTGGTTGCCGCGCCCAAGGGGTGAGTGTTAGCAAGGATATCACCAAAAAACCAAGTTATAAATTGTTTTTGGATATCTGTTACGATCAACCTTATACGATAAGTGGCAAACAATCATAACGATAAATAATTTTACCGTGCACTTCCGTATTTCTATTGGTTTACAGTAGATCGCTCGACGATATTTCAACGATTGTCCTTAAAAGTTATCGTACTTATCTAGCTTTTCTACATCGATTTGATAAAAATGTTTAAAACCTTAATGTCTCTGATAAAAAAAATATGCCAACGACATTTTTTTGAACAGAATTTAACAATCACAATTAAAAGCAATTTATATTTGATTTTATTTAAATTATATATATATATATATGTATGTACATACACACACACACATACACATATACACTGTTTTAGAAATCCTTATAATTTATTTCTGGAAATCATACTAAGAAAAAAAAATTCATATATAAAATATTTATTTTCTTTTACTTTAGCTATTTCCTATTATATTTTTAATTCTCTTATATAAATTCATCTTTGGATATTTTATTATCTTTATAATCTCATATTGTATTGTAAAATATTATTTACATTAACTATTTCTACATACGTAAGAAGATCAATACGTGACGGTATAGATCTTCGATTTCTTAATAGCATTCTTATTTAATACTAATAATAATTTATAAGGAAATTTATTGAATTTACGCGCTCATTTTCGTCGATAAGTCGAATGCCGAAAAGCCTCTACGGGACCGTCGCGATGTGTATCCGATGGAACGTATTGGAGAGCAGACCATCTGATTTACGAGCTCTTCGGCCGTGTGTAAAATTTATTTATAGTCTCTCTTGCTACTTCGAGTTGTGGATTAAATCGACTTCACCGTCTGGGAGAACTAGATTGATATTTTATATTCGAATCTGACTTTGTAATATACATACCGCCTGCCGCTTCTTTCAAATTCCGACAGTATTTTACATTTCAAATTATTGATATCGTTCCCTTTGGATCACTGACTACATAGATCAAAAAGAGAACAAATATTACATACATATATACTTTGATATTTATACATACTATGATATTTTTATCGAATTATGATTACGACGATGGCAATTATATCTATTTGTATTTTAAAGAAAAAAAAAACAAAACAAAACAAAAAAAAAACAAAAAATATTTCAATTATAAGATTAATTCATTATGAAATATTTATCATAACGTATCTATAATTCGATCTCATATCGTTCAGTTTCATGAGAATACATATTCTGTCAATACGTTTTTTTCAATTTATATATCAATAGCAAATAATGACATATTCTATGTTCATTCAAATAATTAACGTTTTCATTAATTGCACGAACGAAATTTAATCAAGTGTAAATATTTAATTATCATAAATGTATTTCATTTTTTCAGGATATATCATTGTACCCAACGATTAAATCGATTCAAATCTTCGGAAAATAGAAAATAGAAATAAAATGGTCTTAATCGTTTCTAAGTGATAACAGATACCGAATAAACCCAAAAGTTATGTCTACACATTTACGCGGGTATCAAAGCGTATGTTACGTATGTGTAAACATTGCAACATGAATTTAGTAATACAGTAAGTTCGCGTCGTTTACGAGCTTACGTTTAATCCCAAAGTACTTTTATCTGTTAACTGTTAGTATTACTAACACGGAGAAACAGTTTTTATAAGCTTTTACTATTATTTGTCTTCCTTGCTTCCATTTAATTTGATAATAAAATGAAAATAAATTAATTATTAACTTGAGA